>NW_012267218.1:31969981-31975898 GCF_000151885.1 Dipodomys ordii
GGCTAGCACTTTTAACATTGAGCCACAGCTCCACTTCCAGCTTTTCTGGTAGTTAATCTGGTAGTTAAGGATTTTCTTGCCTGGGCTGGCTTTGAACTGCAATCCTCAGATCTCAGCCTCCTGAGTAGCTAGGATTGCAGATGTGAAACACTAGTACCCCACATTCCTTGAATTTTTTAATATACAAGAAGAAGTGAAATTTAGACATCCCATACTTCAGTCCCTGTGTTTAGTGTATGGAGGGGTTTGATATGGTTTCTAAATTTTCAGGTGACAGGAAACCCACATTTAAGTGGCTCCCAGTGTTACAGGATTACACAGCAGGAGACAAGACTCAGTCTATCCCCATCCTTTGTCCTTGCAGGCTAGGTGGTATCTTTGAAGGCTGCCTAAGACCGGGGTAATCAGGATCTGTCTCTTGGAATTTGCTTTCTTCTTCCAACTAATTTCCACATGTCAAATACAAACTGGGCCCATAAAATCTGGTGAATACTTTCATTCAACTGTCCAAATAATTTGTTTTGGTTCCAAAAAAGGTCAATTTTTTTCTCTTTTTAAAAAAAACTCAGTCACTTAATAGGTTTCCTTTTTTGTCTATTCTGTTTTTTGGAGGGATTGAGGTCTTTCACTGCTGTTGGCTTCTTTTTGGTGATAATGGATGATTTTTTTTTTTTTTTGGTTGGTCGTGGGACTTGAACTGTGGGCCTGGGAGCTGTCCCTGAGCTCTTCAGCTCAAGGCTAACCCTCTATCACTTGAGCTACAGCGCCACTTCCAGTTTTCTGATGGTTTTATTGGAGATGAGTCTCACAGATGCTCCAGCCCGAGCTGGCTTTGAACCTCGATCCTCTGATCTCAGCCTCCTGAGTAGCTATGATTACAGGCGTGAGCCTCCAGCACTGGGGCTGGATGAGTTGTTTTAGAAAACAAGCCATTTTAATACGGTTGTTCCAAACTCAGTATATAATATTATTGTGAGATTATTGCAAAGTTTCAAAGACCTGGAGCTTTCGTAGGTTTATGATTTTGACCTGCCCTGGTTAGCAGGATAGGTGCTTTCAGAAAGAGCAGTCTCTGAAAGGCTCCTGAGTTTCAGAGCTTGCCAAAGAACTGTGTGTGTGTGTGTATGTGTGTGTGTGTGTGTGTGAGTGTGACAGAAAGAGTGAGAGAGAGATTCTACTTGAATCACAGGGTAGCTTAGCAGACTCATACATTTTAGTATTATTTTATTTTGTTTTATTGCTTGTGTTGGTGGGAGTTGAACCCATGACCTAGTACATGCTAGGTTCTTTTTCACTGACCTATATCTCCAAGTCTGTGCAAATGTTTTCTATTTTGTTGTCAGTTTTGGGGCTTGAACTCAGGGCCTGGGCATAGACCCTGAACCCTTTTTGCTCAAGGATAGCACTCAACACGTTGAGCCACAGTGCCACTTCCAGTTTTTAGGTGGTTAATTGGAGATAGTCTCATGGACTTTCCTGCCTGTGCTGGCTGTGAACCAGGATCCTCATGTCTCAGCCTCCTGAGTAGCTAGGATTACAGGCGTGAGCCACCAGCGCCCGGCTATTGCTTGATGAACTTTAAAAAAGCACTTAACCAGAATTTTTGAGAGAAGTAACATTTGGGAGCTGTCAGAGGTAGCATGTTACTGAATGCAAGGAGTGGTCTGGCCAAGTGTGAGCTCTGTTACAGTCTGGCAGATGTTAAAGCACAGTGTTCACCTGCCTTACCCAGCTGCTGGAGGTGGGGGGAGGGAGTAGTTGAGTGGGTAATGACATTGTTACTCTGCAGCATTGAGAGGGACTTTTGGCTTCTAAAAGCAGTGAGGAGGTTGGGGTGCCATTTCACAGAGAGGAAATAGCTATTCACCTTGCGTTAGGTCTTTTAAAAACCTGGAGGGGCTGTGAAGGTGGCCTACTTTGTAGAGTGCTTGCCTCCCATGCATGGGGCCCTGGGTTGGATTCTTCAGCACCATATAAACAAAAAGCTGAAAGTGTCACTGTGCCTCAAGTGGTTGAGCATTAGCTTTGAGCTGAAGAGCTGAGGGACAGCGCTCAGGCCCAGAGTGCAGGCACTATGACCTACAAAAAAAAAAAGAAATAAAAGAAACCCCCCAACAAACCTAGAGAAGTTGCCTGGAGTTCTCTGGAGTAGTTGGCCTAGAATATGAATTTTGTAAGTAAAATTTTTCTTCTGTGAGTTTTTACTTTTTTAAAAAACAATGAACTGAAGCTGTTTTTATAAACTGAAATTAAGGATTTGTACACATGTAATTGTGATTAGCAGTGAAACTTATTTTCAGTCTATTCACACTTAGAACTTTCTCTGTTCTTTTTCCTCCTGAGATTTATGGTTATCACTGTGCCTTAACTCTTTTCTCATCCTTATCTCTTAGAGTGAATACTGTCATTGTTCTGTGTTCTGCTGCTGTCAAGCTGAGAAAATGTATTTATTGTCATGGATAGCTGAGTGGGGCTTTAAAGACCTCTTCTCGGTACCCTCCCCCCATATTCCTCCCACCTATTGAAGACTTTGGGCTTAATAAGATAGAGCACTCTCTGAAAAGCCTGACTTTCATAGGTTTCCAAGTACCCTGAAAAGCTCTGGGGAAGGTTTCCTTTTCTGGTTGTGTTGAAATTAAGAGTTTTTGACCCCAGACCCAGACTGCATGTCAGGTCTGGTAACCACCTCTGTACAGCAAGTAAAGAGACATGGTGGAGGATACAGAAAGGAGGTTTATTATATGGCAGCCACAGGCCGACAACACTTTAATACATCTTTAGCTGTCTTCAGGAACTGTTGATAGGAATTCAATCACGAGAAACAGAGAAGCTACATTTTAAGAGGTCGAATCAGGAGCCTTTATCAGAAAGCTGGCTTATTGCAGGCGGACACATGTGCCCAGAAAACCTGCAGCCTTGAATACACTTAACACTATTAGAAAAGTAGTAAAGCAGGAGGGGTTAACAGTGTTTAAAAAGAAGCGTACTCATTATCTTATGTAACTGCAGCTCCCTCACCCCCATTCATCACCTTTACAGTAAAATAAAAAAAAAGTAGTAAAGCGAAGAAAAAGCCTGATCATGCCTGAATTCCTAGCTACTCAGGAGGCTGAGATCTGAGGATAGTGGCTCAAAGCCACCTGGGGCCGGAAAGTCTGGAGACTCTTATCTCCCAAGTAACTGGAAGTGGTACTGTGGTTCAAGTGGTAGAGCGTTCACCTTGAGCTGAAGGACAGCGCCTAGAGTTCAAGTCCCACAACCAACAGCAACAAAAAAAGCTTAATCAACTCCAATAGAGAGCTGCAGTGGGAGCCATGTTGACCTGGGGAGAGTCAGCAGACTTGGGGCATGGTGCAAAAATGGCTCCTTAGCTGATGGGGGCCTAAATAGGGTCCTTGTCAGGGGGCAGGGTCACTGGGAATTTGAGAGTGTCAGGAGTTCCTGGCCCAAGACTGACAGGACCCGTGACCTATTGTCCAAGTTCCCACCCCTGCACCCAGGAATTCAGGCACGCCCATAATACCTTTCTCCACTGTGAAGCCAAGAGGGAGCCAGTTAAACCCTGTCATCTGCTACTTTGCCAATATGGCGCTGGTTAGACCCAGTACCCTTCTTTCAGTACTGTAGACATTGTCCTTAGGTTAAAAAGGGAGAATCGGGGAAAGAAGTGAGAATATATGCATAGTTAAAAATGTTGTAAGGTGAATTATCCCAGAAGCCACATTTTGGATGATAAAATATTGGAGTCTTTATTACACAGTTACAGATTGCATGCAGCCAGTTGTTACAAAGGCCTGCAGCCCCCCAATACATATAACACAGCTAGAGAGGTTAGAGAGAAAGACAGCACAGAAACAGTACCAACAAACCAATTCAGCTCCTATGGAGAGCTGGATTGGTATGCTCTGATGACCAGAGACAAGCCAGGAGACAGGACACAGCATGATCACAGAGACACTCGTGGCATGGCATAATGGCGCCTGTGCTGGTCTGGGCCTAAATAGGGTCCAAGCTGAGGGCAGATTCACAGGACAGATTCACTAACCTATCAGCCAAGTGCCTGCCCCTGCCTCCCAGGATCTGGGCACGCCCATAACCTGGGAGGCCAGAGCGTTTACTTCCCCCAGCAAGAAGACAAGATGCCAGACCCTACCATCCACCATGTGGCCAATGTGGTGACGGCCAGACCTGACCTCCTTACTTCAGAAACAGTCCTAAGTCAGATGACCAAAGGTAGTGACAAAGGTGGTCTGACAGTCCATTGTCTCATGATTGGCCAAGTGGATCATGTTACAATGAGAGCCATTTAGGCCTGTCAGGTGGCTTGCTGTTCCTCGATTCCAAGATGGCTTCCAACTGACTGTAGGAGAGAATGGCTCAGGACAGAGGACCATAGATAAGAACTGGAGGAGTCTATGATGCCAGCCTTTATTCTGCTCCCAATCAGTTAGTGGATCCCAAATAAGGAATCAAGTTTCTTAGCAAAAGGAGCTTTTGGACACAGCTTACATTATTATCATCAGTGATTTCAGCTCTGTCCGAAGCTGGTGATGGCTCACATGAAGGAGAATAAGTGAATGAATGTGATGATGGTTTGTATTTCAAGGTCTTTATTTGGCCTTATTTATTTGGTCTGCTTTGAAGAGCAGACATAATATATAACCACAGTGAATATTAGTGCAGTCTTGACAATAAATTCAACTTAAATATCCTGTCCCATCTTGTACTCAGGCTTGGAAAAGAACTGGCTTCCCACAAGAATGGTTGTTGGCACTAATGGGGTACTTTGTAGCTTGTAATACTGAGAAACACTGGGCTGATCTCTGAGGCATGTGCAAATGGAAGAAATAGCTGAGCAGTCCTGTAGCATTCCAGCCTTTCTCTCAGTCGCCCCCTTCCCCACCCCAATACCTGTCCTGGCTCAACATTAGTGAAAGAGTCATTGTTAGGCCCACCAGGGGAAAATGGCTTCTTCCCTATTGTTCTCCCTTGGTGCATACTTGGCCCACTCCCCAGAGGTCCCCACCTAGCACTCATCCCAGGTTACTGGTGGGGGGTAGGGGATGCAGTGGACCGTTCCCCCAGGCTCTGAGGTTTTCACTGTGGCCACACCTCCTCCCCACCCTCTCCCTACATATCAGTCTCCATCATTAGGTCTGTCCCTTTTATCCCCTGTGGTCGTGGTCTTTGCCCCTCTCCCGCTGCCCCCATTCGCTTTCCTTCCTTTTCCCTTCCCCTGCATCCCTTGCACTTCTGCACTCTTCATCTCGCAAACCATCCTACCAGTTTCTGCTCTGGTCTTCTGTGTAGTCTTTTTTTTCCTCTAAGATGGTAACCTAGTTTGCCTTTTTTTTTTTTTTTTCTTCTTCTTCTGGTCCTGAGGTTTAAACTGTGGTCCTGGGTGCTGTCTCTGAGCTCCTTTTTGCTCAAGGCTAGTGCTGTACTACTTGAGCCACAGTGCCACTTCCAGCTATTTTTTTTTTTTTCTTTCTTTCTAGTTGGAGATAAGAGTCTCATGAACTTTCCTTGCCTGGGCTGCCTTCAAACCAGATCTCATTCTCCTGAGTAGCTAGGATTATAGGCATGAGCCACCAGTGTTTGGCTTGCCTTTACTTTTCCATACATGTTCAGGACGTTAAAAAAGTTTTCTAAAAATTTTAGCACTGAGTAAGTGTACCTAAAATGGAAAAGTTTGTGTTTGCTGTTACTTCCTTATGCAGACTCCTGTCTCCTGACCAGGAATCCTGAATTTTTAATTTTTTAACTTTTTCGTGCTGGTCCTAGGGCTTGAACTCAGGGCCTGGGTGCTGTTCTTGAGATTCCCCCCCCCCCCCCAAGGCTAGCACTTTTAACATTGAGCCACAGCTCCACTTCCAGCTTTTCTGGTAGTTAATCTGGTAGTTAAGGATTTTCTTGC
>NW_012267218.1:31982813-32060845 GCF_000151885.1 Dipodomys ordii
TGAACTCAGGATGTTGTACTTGCTAGGCAAATGCTTTGCAACTGAGCTATATCCCAGCCATTTCTTAGCTTTTAAAACTTTTATTTTTATTTAAAAAGGGGCATTTGAGATCACATTAAAATTTTATTTTAAGAAGTGGAGACCTAGGGCTGGGAAGGTGGCTCAGTGGTAGAGCGCTTGCCTTGCATGCATAAGGCCCTGGGTTCGATTCCCCAGCACCACATAAGCAAAAAGACAAAAGCCGGAAGTGGCGCTATGGCTCAAGTGGTAGAGCGCTAGCCTTGAGCTGAAGAACTGAGGGACAGCGCCGAGGCCCAGAGTTCAGGCCCCACGACCGGAAAAAAATAAAGAAAAAAAAAAAAAGAAGTGGAGACCTAGAACAGGGTCGCAGGGACACTTCAGCCTCTCCAAGAATCTGGAATACATATGTGAGAGGGGCGGAGCCATGGGTGACAGGCAGAGGTCAGCCCACCATTCACAAGGGCTGCAGTTCATAGGGAGAAGAGTGAGTAGGTAATCTAGAGAGGAGTGAGCCAGCATTTCATGTGTGCAGGATAAGTGTGCCAGGGGAGAAGCCCACACGCTTGGAAAGTGTTCTGGAGGCAGGAATGAGCCCTGGTGTGCAGGAGAGTATGTGGACTGGGAAGGGTGGAGAGTTGAATGGGAAGGCCAGGCCTGCAGGCTTGAATCAGGCAACAACCCTGGATCCCAGGGTGCTCAGGAGCCAGCTCCAGCCACTCTGGCTAGTTCTTTGCAGACTGCAATGATAGGAACTAAGGCTGTGGATTGTCTTCTTGTTGGTTTATGGTAAATCTTTAAAATCTTATCCAACCAACTGCCCTGGGCTTAAGACACTCTTCTCTTGATGCAGTCCTGCAACATCTTTGAAGTCTTGTTTTTATTTGAGACCTTAAGATAGTTTTGTTATTTCATAATATAGTGCAGATTGAGTATCATTTATCTGAAATGCTGGGGCGGGGGGAAGAAATGTTTTAGATTTTGGATTTTTAAAAACAATCTGGTTTTTTTTTTCCTGATTTTGGAATATTTACTTATTCATTGAAATAGATTGGGTTGAAACTCCAGTTTCTGACGCACTTGTTTCATATACAGCTCACATATTCTACGACCTGTGTGAGGGGGCCCATCACATGGTCATTTGGTGTCACATGGAATGCGTGGCTTGCAGGGGCATGTTGGCATTTAGAAACTTTGACTCTCAGATCAGAAACATTCAGCCTGTAATTTCTTTTCATTCTAAAAATTGGTGTTTTCAGCAAACTGAGTTCAAGGGCGAGAAGTACTGTGGTTTGTCCTGTGGCTTTGGAAAGGACTGCACAGTGATTAGCAGTTAGGGGTATTCGGCTCCCGGAGGGAGTTCTTCAGAGGAGATTTGTTACTCAGAACAGGCAGGCAGGTCATGCCTCTGCTTCTGCTTCTTCCAGGGCTCTTAGGCCACAAATTCTAGAAGGTAGCTGGGGAGTTTTTGAAAGCCTGCTGATAGTCCTTTAGTGTCCACTGCTTGTCCGAGCTACTGAGACGTGTGTGTGTGTGTGTGTGTGTCCCCTCCTGGAGCTTGGACTCAGGGATTGGATGCTGTCCCTGAGCTTTTCTGCTCAAGGCTGATGCTCTATCACTTGAGCCTCAACTCTACTTCTGGTTCTTTTGGTGATTAGAGATCAGAGTCTCACAGATTTCTCTGTCCTGGTTGGCTTCAAACTTCCACCTGAAGACCGCAGCCTCCTGAGTAGCCAGGATTATAGGCATGTGCCACCAGTGTCTGCCTCTGCTGAGATTTTTCCTTCCCAGTCTGCATCAGTGCCTGGCCTGAAGAGGAAGCAATGGGTGTGTGTTTATAATATTCCTGTTCTCCAGGAGGTATGGTGTTTCTGAGCTTCCTTTTGAGAGCACTCCCTTTGCTCTCTTTTTCCTACCTACACCGCTCTTTTTCTTTCCTTGGCTTAAAACTCCTAACCTCTTTTTTTTTTTTTGTCGGTTGTGTGTCTTGAACTCTAGGCCTGGGCGCTGTCCCTCAGCTCTTCAGTTCAAGGCTAGCACTCTACCATTTGAGCCACAGCACCATTTCTGGTTTTCTGGTCTTTTATTGGAGAAAAGAATCTCACGGACTTTCCTACCTGGGATGGCTTTGAACTGTGATCCACAGATCTCAGCCTCCTGAGTACTTACGAGTGAGCCATCCGTGCCTGGCTTATACCTAACCTTTTTTTTTTTTTTCTGTCGGTTGTGGTGCTTGAACTCAGCACCTGGGCGCTGTCCCTCAGCTCTTCAGCCTCAAAGTGAGCATTCTACCACTTAAGCCACAGTGCTTCTTCTGGTTTTCTGGTGGTTAATTGGAGATAAGAGTCTCATGGACACTCCTGCCCAGGCTGGCTTTGAATTGCGATCCTCAGATCTCAGCCTCCTGAGTAGCTAGGATTAGAGGCATGAGCCACCGGCACCCAGCTCACCTTACCTCTTTTAACTGCTTTTTTTTTTTTTTTTGTCAGTCCTGAGGCTTGAACTCTTTTGCTCAAGGCTAGCGCTCTACCACTTGAGTCACAGTGCCACTTCTGGCTTTGTCTGCTTATGTGGTAGTGAGGAGCTGAACCCAGGGCTTCATGCATGCTAGGCAAGCACTCTACCACTAGGCCACATTCCCAGCCCTCTTTTAGCTGCTTTTAAACATTTTGATTGAGATAACAATTTTTATGCCATACAGTGCTTTTTATTTATTATCTTTAAGTAATTGTACAAAAGAGTTGCCATTTAACAAAGCAGTTTATGAGTGCAATGCATTTTGATCAGTGTGCGGTTCAGTGTTTAGTGTACTGTTCAGTGTACAGCATTATCACTGTCCAATTTTAGAGCATTTTCATCTCTTCTAAAAGAAATTCTATAGCCATTATTGGTTTCTCATTCTACCTCCATCTCTGCTGTCTACAACCCTAGACCTCAATGAATATACTTTTTTTTTTTTGCTGGTCCTGGGGCTTGAACTCTGGGCTTGGGCACTGTTCCTAAGCTTCTTTTGCTCAAGGCTAGCACTCTGTCATTTTGAGCCACAGCACCACTTCTGAAATTCTGTTCGTTTATTGGGACTTTCTTGATCAGGCTGACTCTAACTGTGATCCTCAGATCTCAGCCTTCTGAGTGACTAGGGCTACCAATGCATGCCTTCCAGTTCACCTGGAAGATTAGAGTCTCATGGACTTTCTTGCTGCCAGCTGGCTTTGAACTTTGTTCCTCAGATCTCAGCCCTCCTGAGTAGTTAGGTTTACACTAACGCATGGCTTTTCCTTCTTTTAATGTTTAGCTGTTTTGTAGAATTTTGTGCTCAGAATTGGAACACCTGCTGGTTAGGTTTGGTGTGTGAGTTTTGCCCTCTGGTTGACAGTGGGCATGCCACTGTTTTCAGACCACACTCTGCCAAAGAGCTTTTGTGCTTCACCGGTGGCCACTTTGTATGGGTTGGTTTTCCCTTCCCAATTAGACAGTCAGCTGCTTCCCTAGTCATCTCTTGTGCAGAATTAGTTTACTGAGTCTGGGGATATAGCTGTGTGGTAGAGCACTTGCCTTAAGCCCTGCCTTCTATTCTCAGCACTGCAGGAACCCCCCCTTCCAAAAAAAAAAATCAAAAGAATTCTTTGATTGACTTTTTGGATGGAAGTTTTTTTTTTTTTGCTGGTCCTGGGCACTGTCCTGTGCTCAAGGCTAGCATTTTACCACTTGTGTCAGCCCCACTTCTAGCTTTTTCTGAGTTCATTGGAGATAAGAGTCTACCTAGGCTGGCTTTGAACTGTGATTCTCAGGTCTCAGCCTTTTGAGTAGCTAGGATTACAGGCATGAACCACTGGTGTCCAGCTGGATGGGAGCTTTTGATTGCCAAGAAAACGCAGGGAGTTTGGAGAAGTGCAAGCCTGAGTTGATAGCTGCAAGGTGTGGGTAGGTATTGATTGGGTGCAGGAGCACTCAGGCAGCATGGTAGGAACAGGCTGGACCATAAGAGAAATTTGGAAGTAGTGTTGAGCGTTCTTGAGTGTCCATACTGCCTGGCTCTTTACCCAGCCTTGTACTTGTGAATAATGAACTTAAATATGCAGATTTCCGCCTGGGATTCTGGAATTGCATGCTTAATCAGAACTTCAAAGAGTTCTGCTTTGTTAGCTTTGCTCTTAAAACCAGGGCTTTCTTAGGGTGGGGGTGTCATTTTGAGTTGATTGTTTTTTCCCCCCCAAATGGCTTGCTTCAGATTCCACACCTGAACGTCTTAAAGGATTTCAGTATCCCTAAGAGGAGATAGACTATTGATGGTTTTTAGATACAAAATATGTCAAACCAAGGAATCCATAAATGCTTTGGGAGAAGGATAATTAGGAAGTGTTACACAGCTTGCAATGCTCACGTGTGATTTAGAGGCATGGTTTTGCCCTTCTGTTTCTTAGACTGCTTCCTAGCTAGGCAACAGCTGCTCTCAGACCCCAGTTGTTGCTTTTCTTTGCACTCCCACTGCTTCTGCCTCAATAGCTCTCACCTGGATGCGCAGGCCAGATGGCTCCCACGCTGGGCCACATAGCTGTACAAGGCTGTGCGATTCCCACCTGGGCCAGCTGGGCTGTTCCCAGCGTGCCGCCCCTTTCCCTGTGTTTGATGGCTTCAGAGCGTTTGCACTATTCATTTTCCCCAAGGTGGAAGTCATCTTTTGTCCTTATAGGACACCTAGCTCATTGTGGGCTCTTGAAGAAGCCTTTTCTGTCTCTTCTCTCTGTGCCTACCTCTAAACTTTTTATATGAAAAAACATTGCCAGGTTAGGAATGTGGCTTAGTAGTAGAGTGCTTGTCTAGCATGCATGAATCGCTGGGTTTGATTCTTCAGTACCACATAAACAGAAAGAGCTGGAAGTGGTTCTGTGACTCAAGTGGTAGTGCTAACCTTGAGCAAAAGAAGCTCAGACAATGACCAGGCCCTGAGTTCAAGCCTCAATAATGGCAAAAACAAAAACATTGCCAGCGTTCCCTATTCTTGTGGTTATTTAATGTATAATTCTTTATTTATGGTTTATAGTGCTCATTGGACCATTCTCATTTCCCCCCTGCCTCAAAGTTATCTACTGCATAATATGTACTGTCTCCTCTGCAGCCCCAGCCCCAGCCCCAGCCCCCCCCCCCCCCGCCCAGTCCTGAAGCTTAAATTCAGGGCCTGGGCACTGGCCCTGAGCTTTTGTTCAAGGCTAGCACTTGAGCCATAGTGCCACTTCTGGCCTTTTCTGTTTATGTGGTACTGAGGAATTGGACACAGGACTTCATGCATGCTAGGCAAGCACTCTACCGTTAAGCCACATTCCCAGCCCCTCTGTCTTTTTCGTTTGCTTGTTTTTTTTTTTTTTTGGGGGGGGGTCCGGTCGTGGGGCCTGAACTTGGCCTGGGCGCTGTCCCTCAGCTCTTCAGCTCAAGGCTAGCGCACTACCACTTGAGCCACAGCGCCACTTCTGGCTTTTTTCTTTTTGCTTATGTGGTGCTGAGGAATCGAACCCAGGGCCTCATGCATGCAAGGCAAGCGCTCTACCACTGAGCCACCTTCCCAGCCCCCCCCCCCCCTTTTTAAGATAGGTCTTGCTGTATTGTTCTGCCTGGTCTGAACCTCTACATTAAACTGAACTTCCTGCCTCAGCCTCCTGACTAGCTGAGACTTACAGGTATACACCACTACCTCTGTCTTTTAATGTTAGAAAATAATCCATTTCTTTCAAGATTTAAAATGAAATAATCTTAATCTGTGTGTGTGTGTGTGTGTGTGTCTGTGTGTGTTATATGTGTATGACTTCTTAACTTTACATTCAACTTATTGCTTCTGTTTGTCACTTCTTTGATTAATACTGAGATCATTGAATTTACAACCTCAGGCTTACAAGGCTAGTGCTCTATCACTTGAGCCATATCTCCAATCTTTTGGTTTGTAGAGTATTTTTCAGATTGAGTCTAATGCTTATTGTATGAGGCTTGGCTTTGACTTTGATCTTCCTACTTCTACCTCATAATAGCTAGGATTACTGGCATGTACCACAATATCTGTCCCTTTGCTTCTAATGGTTTTTTTAATTTTATTTAGTAGAAAAATGTGGTGGCAGGGGCTGGGAAGGTGGCTCAGTGGTAGAGCGCTTGCCTTGCATGCCTGAGGCCCTGGGTTCATTTCCTCAGCACCACATAAGCAAAAAGAAAAAAGCCGGAAGTGGCGCTGTGGCTCAAGTGGTAGAGTGCTAGCCTTGAGTTGAAGAGCTGAGGGACAACACCCAGGCCCAGAGTTCAGGCTCACAACCGGACCCCCCCAAAAAAAAACAAACCTAAAAAAAAAAGAAAAATGTGGTGGCATTATGACTTTGTTTATTCATTCCAGTTCTGGGGCTTGTACTGAGGGCCTTGAACTCTTACTTGGCTTTTTTTTTTTATTAGTCACTTAGATTTGTCATCTGCTGGGTGGCTTCAAACTGTTATTCTCAGCTTTCAACCTCCTGAGTAGCTATAGGATTAGATTACAGGCTGGAGCCACCAATTCCTGGCTAGTGTGTATTACCTCTTGAGGCACAACCTCATCCCTCTGCTTTTAGTTTATTTTTCAGATGGGGTCTTGTATTGCCTGGGGCCTACCCAATGTCACCCTGTGTAGTAGGGATTACAGGACCATTAAAATTTGAGTACTGATCAGAACATCTACAGTCTCAACTGCTTAAGAGATGGAGATTGGGAGGATCACAGTTTGAGGCCAGCCTGGGCAAAAAGTTAGTGCCCCCCCCACATTTAACAAATAATCCAGGTATGGGGGTTCATGTTTGTATTCCCAGCTATGCATGACAGGCAAGTAGGAGGATTGTGGTCTAGCCTGGCTCTAAAAAAACGTAAGATCCTATCTGAAAAATTAAAAACAAAAGAGCTTGGTGTGTGGCTCAGGAGATAGAGACTTGCCTAACAAGCAGGAGTCTCTGAGATGAAACCCCAAGCACTACAAAAACGAAACTATTGGTTGACTGTCATGTAGTAGTAGAATGTGTTAAATGCTAGTGATTTTGATATAAATCCCAGTTCCAACAACCCTAGGTTTTCTGAATCTTCTCTTCAATAAAAAAGTATAAAAAGGGTAAATTGTTAGTATATAAGTAGTTGAGCGTGGTTTTTTCCTTAACAGAAGAAACTTTGAAAAGAATTAACGTTATGCATGTAAAAAACACAGAAGCCTTTATATAAAGAAAGGTGTAAAAATCTGGAGTCTCACAGCTCCAGAGGTGATTACCAAGTAAAACATTACATGCATTTTCTTTAATATTGCTTGGTTGCTTGCTTATTTATTTGTTTGTCTGCTTTTTTTTTGGTCGGTTATGGGGCTTGAACTCTGGGCCTGGGTGCTATCCCTCAGCTTTTCTGTTCAAGGCAAGTGCTCTATCACTTGAGCTACAGCACCACTTCCAGTTTTCTGGTGTTTATTGGAGATAAGAGTCTCATGGACTTTCCTGCCCCAGCTGGCTTTGAACTGCGATCCTCAGCCTCCTGAGTAGCTAGGATTACAGGCGTGAGCCACCGGCGCCTGGCTTTATTTATTTATTTGAATGGTAGGTATATTTGTAGGAACTCATGGCCTTGATAGTAATTTTGAATTTATTTTTTCCCCTAATACTAGGGAAGGAACCCAGTAGCCTCACACACAGTCTCCCTGGGCCTCTGCTACCAGTTACATCCTTAGCCTCTCTGAATTTATTTCTAAATAGACAAGGCTTTTTTGGAGGGCTGTCTTATCCTAGTTTAGTAATTAGTCTGGTAAAAGTTTTAGCAAGTCATCACTGTGAGTAATTTATAATTAGTGCCCTTTTATCAAGTCAAATAGAGTAATTGGCTTATCTAGTCAGTTTTACATTTCCTGCTGAGATCAGTGCTCTGTTGAGCCATAGGCCTGGGAAGTTTTGAATATACAGCAGTGCTTCTAAACTGTGGATCTATTTTGGGAACCACTGAGGTGTTTTTAATATTGAAAACTGAGTCAGAGTCGGTCTACCTTGAAGGAAGGAGCGTCTCTGCTCAGTTTCTCTGCCTTTTTTTTTTTTTTTTTTTTGATCTGGTCGTGGGGCCTGAACTCTAGGCCTGGGCGCTGTCCCTCAGCTCTTCAGCTCAAGGCTAGCACTCTACCACTTAAGCCACAGCACCACTTCCGGCTTTTTTCTCTTTGCTTATGTGGTGCTGAGGAATTGAATCCAGGGCCTCATGCATGCAAGGCAAGTGCTTTTACTACTGAGCCACCTTCCCAGCCCCAGTTTCTCTGCCTTTTGTCATAGCTTTGCAGCACAAGGCTAGCGCCTCACAGGTCTGCTGGGCTTTCCCATGTTCCCAGCAGATGCTGCGGCAGTCAGTTCATGGAGGGAATGCTATCAGACAGGCCTGCAGACTTGCTGCTCTCTGAGCTGTGTGTGATCTAAAGGGGGCAAAGACTTAGCTCCCTTGCCAGGCTATCCATTTATGAACTGTGGAAAGCCAGACATAAGAAATTAACTTGAAAGATCAAGTCTACCATTCCACCCTCCCTGTTTCATTCTAGATTTCCCTCTGGTGCCTCTTGTGGGAATTGTCTTAGGTCTGGTTCCCTCGCCTTTCAGCACTGAAGACATTGTATTCCTCCCCTGATCTGTCCTTCTACATACTACCCATCCTCCCATGCATTTCCTGGATCCTGGATCTCCCTGCTACCATGTGCCCTTGCTTCTTTGGTTATCCCACAGGCTAGCCCACATTTCTCTTCTTTCCATCTTTCTCTGTGTTCAGTTTGTTTTTTTTCCCCATCTATTAAAGCATAGTGCAGACATCACCTCTAGGAAGCCTCTTTTGCTGGCCTCACAAGGAAGGGGCCCCTCCTCCACTCTCATCATATCCCAGGATATATATTTATTTTTAAAGATAAAGGTCAAGCTGGCTTCTGGTGGTTCATCTTGTAATCCTAGTTGTTCAGGAGGCAAAGACATGGAGGACTGTGGCTCAAGGTCAGTCTGGGCAGAAAGCCAGTGAGACTCTTACCTCACATTAACCAGCAAAAAGCCAGCTGGAGGTGGGACTTAAGTGGTAGAGTACCAGCCTTTCAAGTGACCTTGGGATCAGTTCCTGGTTTGTGGAGAGTCAGGGTCATACTATGTAACTCAGGTTGGCTTGGAACTCAAGATCCTCCTGCCTTGAGACTTCTGGGATTATAGACCTGTACTACCATGCCAGGCTTCTTGTGCTCTTAATAGCACATAAACCTATAATCCCAGCGCTCGGAAGGCTGAGTCAGCAGGATCACAGAGCTGTTGTTAACAATTATCAGGATCCAAGTTTAGGACATTTGTAATCACCTTAAAAGGAAGCCCTCTACTAGTCATTAGCTGGCACTGCCCATTTCTCTTCCCTCAGCCTCAGGGAGTGCCCAGTCTACTTTCTGTGTTCTGAGGTTACTGACTCTGCGTAGCTCATAGACATTCTTCACCATCTTGACTCATTACATTTCTCTCCTTCTCTCTGGACACTTCCTGCGCAGATTGCTAGGTCACAGAGCCTAGGGAAAACCGTAGCCTTCACCCTCCCCCACTTATTTCTCCTGTCTCTCTGATTTGAAAATTGTGAGATAAGAATAGACGAGTTAACATGTGGAAAACTCTTAAGGATGTTTCTAGTCCCAATAAGTACTCTATACATTTTGGCTCTTGGTAGGTGGAGTTCTGTCATTTCTAATTGACTCATTTCGTGGGGATTTTATATTGCTGCCTATTGTGTCTATGTTGTCATTAACTGACCTTCTATGCATGCATGTGAACATCATTCAGAGCACTTGTTGCATTTTGTCCTCAATTGAATTTTGTCATTATAAACTATGTCTTGTCACAAAGGCTCAGTTGGTAGATCTGTAGGATTTGGCAGTGTAATTATATGTCCTTATTTGACACTTGCTGTATTTTTTTGGATGAGATATGATGCTCTAATCATCATCTCTTCTGCTTTTAGTTAAAGGCAGTAAATCTAGGGCATTTATTTCTGAAAAACAAGTTTTCCTTTCATTATAGTGAGTTTATGCTAGGCATGGTGGCTTATACCTATAAATCTCAGTTACCTGGGAGATGGAAATTAGATCGCAGTTTAAGGCCAGCATGGGGAAAAAAGTTAGCAAGGCCCTATCTACCCAGCAAACCAGGCATGGGGGTATAATCTGTAATCCCAGTTTCATGGGCTGTATTGGTAGGAAGATCACAGTCCCAGGCTGGCTCCTGGAAAAGTGTGAGGCCCTGTCTAAAACAATAACTGAAGTAAAAAGGCTGCATTTGTGGCCCAGATAGAGTGCTTATCTAGCAAGTATTAGACCCTGAATTTTTTTTTTTTTTTTTTTTGTCCAGTTGTGGGCCTGAACTCTGGGCCTGGGCGCTGTCCCTCAGCTCTTCACCTCAAGGCTAGCGCTCTACCACTTGAGCCATAGCGCCACTTCCAGCTTTTTTCTTTTTTTCTTATGTGCTGCTGAGGAATCGAACCCAGGGCCTCAGGCTTGCAAGGCCAGCGCTCTACCACTGAGCCACCTTCCCAGCCCAGACCCGGAGTTTTTATTCCAACTAGTACCACCCCAATAGTTCAAATTGCTTTTGAAACTTAGTTTGTTTAAAAGCACATGGAAGATCCAAGAGAAGATATGCTCCTGTAAGAACAGATTCACAAAACATACCTATGACTACTATAGAGGGGAAAACTGCTGAGGCTGATTTAACTGAGCTTCAGGATAATTAAAAGAAGCCAGGTGCCGGTGGCTCATATCTGTAATCCTAGCTACTCAGGAGGCTGAGATCTGAGGATCATGCTTCAAAGCCAGCCTGGGCAGGAAAGTCCGTGAGACTATTTTTTTTTTAATTTGCTTTTTATCGTAAAAATAGTGTACAGAGGGGTTACAGTTACATGAGTAAGGTAATGAGTATATTTCCTATTGAGCATTGTTACCTTTAGTTTTTCCCCTACCATCCCTTTCCTCCCCACCTTCCCAACTACTCTCTCCCCCCCACAAGTTGTAAAGTTCGTTTTCAACATAGTGTCTTGTACATCTCATTGTTACAATGGGTCAGCCTGTATCCTTATTTTGTTTTTTCCCTTCCCCTTCCCAAATTAGAAAAGTGTATATACAAGATGCAGGCCATCAAATACAGTGAAAGCAGGGGTTATACCATGGGGGAAGACATACAAAAGAAACAAAAAAATCACATAGTACATTATTAGTATGTTAAAAATAATAGCAAGAAAGAAAAAATGACTTGTGTCCCTGTCGTGGGGTTCATTTTGCTTAACATCATCTTAAATGGTCATATGTACATAGCTTTTGACCTTTTCTGCTTGTCCTAGACTTATACTAGTTATTGCAAATGAGAGAAACCATGGGATCTATGTTTCTTTGGGCCTGGTTTACTTCACTTAAGTCCGTGAGATTCTTATCTCCAATAAACCACAAGAAAACTGGAAATAGCACTGTGGCTCAAGTGGTAGAGTGCTAACCTTGAGCTGAAGAGCTGAGGGACAGAGCCTAGGCCCAGAGTTCAGGCCCTATGACTGACCCCCCAACCCCCCCCAAAACCCCCAATAAAACAAAAGTTGAGAGAGATACCTGGTGAAAATTACATTTTATTGTCAAAACCATTGTCAATATAAATGCGAGTGGATTCCAGGTGTGAGCATGTGACAACACTGGAGACGCTGGGTCGGGAAGCCCAAGACTTGGAATCAGGCCTTGCAGCAGTCTGCACAGTGAGCTTGAGCAAGGCACTGAAGTCCTCTGCCAGCATTTTCTCATCTGTAAAATGAGACAGCTGGCCTACAATAGATGTGTCTTGGGGCTTGCAGGAGAGTAAGTGGTTAATCTCCAAGTAATAAAACAAAGTCTTTAGCAGCTACTTGTCAGTTCTCTGTGTATTACCAAGGAAGGCTGTGGAAGAGAAATCTCTTTCTCCTTCCTGTTGAGAGTGCTGTGAGCTGCTGGTGTACGTTACGATGTGCTTTCTATTGCTGCCATCATGTGTAGGCAGCTCATTCATAGTAGGCAGCCCTGGCCCGGGAAACCTTCAGAATGGAATTCTAGTGTTTAGTTACAAGTGGTCCGCTGGGCAGGGGAGCGGCCCTCTTGGCTGGGGACACTGGGGACTCTGGGGAGTTGGGGGAGGAGGTCAGCAAGTCCTGTGTCTCTTCTGTCCTGAGGGTGTGTGTGTATGTGTGTGTGTGTGTGTGTGTGTCTGTGTGTGTGTGTGTGTCCTGGGTGTGTGTGTGTGTGTGTCTGTCTGTCTGTCTGTCTGTCTTGGGCCTAGAACTCTGGGTTTGATGGACATTCCTGCCCTGGCTGGCTGGCTTTGAACTGTGATCCTCTGCTAGGATTACAGGAGTGAGCCACTAGTACCCAGCTTTTTTTTTTTTTAAATGAAGGGTGCTTTAAAAATAAAATTACCCATGCTTCAGGTGCCAGTGGCACACTCCTATAATCCTAGCTACTCAGGAGGCTGAGATATGAGGTTCGCAGTTTGAAGCCAACCTGGGCAGAAAAAGTCTATGAGACTCTTACCTCCAATTAAATACCAAAAAAGCTGGAAATGGAGCTGTGGCTGAAGTAGTAGAGTGCTAGCTAGCCTTGAGCACAAAAACGCAAGGATAGTGCTTTTTGCTGATTCCAAGACCAACACCTCTCCACCCCACCCCACCCCACCCCCCAAAAAAAGAAAAAAAAATATCTATACAGTGATGCCTGTATAGAAATCTGTATAGAAATGATTTTAAAATTTAGAGTTGTAGTTTTATGGGGCCAAAACATTGGTGCTTGACACAGTAAATTCTTTAGAGTCTAAAAAATACTTAAAGAGTCATTGTCTAGGTAACTAGGCAGTTTTTTGGTTTTTTTTTGGTCTGTTGTGGGACTTGAGCTCTGGCCTGGGTGTTGTCCCTGAGCTCTTTAGCTTGAGCCACAGTGCCACTTCTGGCCTTTTCTGTTTATGTGGTGCTGAGGAATCAAACCTAGGGCCTCATGCATGTGAGATAAGCACTCTACATCTTCCGAGCCCCAACTAGGCAGTTTTATTTATTTATTGTCATTTTTTTCTGACATTGCTTCTCACTGGAAAGTTTTTGTGAGGTGTGTTATTCAAATGAACCCCTAATTACAGACTGAATAAGTAGTAGGTCTTTGGGTATAAATGTATTCATCACTCCTCCCCTCCCCGTCCTCCCTTTCCTCCCTTCTTTCATTTGTGGAGATTGATCTTAGCTCACACTTGCTAGGCAGGTATTCTACCACTGAGCCACCTTCCCAGCCCCTGCGCTGGTTATTTTAATTTCCTTTAGTATACTTTTATTGATATTACTAAGATGTTGAACAGAGGAGTTACCATTTCATAAATCAAGTAATGAGTACATTTGTTTTTCTTTTCTGGATAGTGTCACCCCTTTTTTTGCTTTTCCCCAGTTTCCTGGTTCCAGCCAGCCTACTACACTGGTTTTTTGAGGTAGAGTCTCATTTATTCCATGTCCTGGCTCACACCTGAGCAGAAAATGCCCCATTTTGGGCTTTATGTCATAGTAGGGATTAACAGGTGGTGCTACTATACCCAAATTCTTTTTTTTTTCTTTTAAACCAGTCCTGGGACTTGAACTCAGGGTCTGGGCACCGTTCCTGAGTTGCTTTTGCTCAAGGCTAGCACTCTTCCACCTGAGCCACAGTGCCACTTCTGGCTTTTTCCATACTGAGGAATTGAATCCAGGGCTTCATGCAGGCTAGACAAGCACTTTATTGCTAAGCCACATTTCCAGCCCCATACCCAGTTTCTTTCACTGAGATTCCGTCTCTGTGGAACTTTTCTGCCCGGGCTGGCCTTGAACTATGATTCTCTACTTCTCAGCCCTGCAAGTAGCCAGATTACCAGTGCTCAGCCAAAGTATTTTTTCTCTTAAACCATGACGAGTTATGACATGGTCAGTGGCACCACATGACATTACACATTTGTCTAGGAGTGAATATACATACACTGTATATTATGCAGCTTCTATTGTAACCAGAATTTAAAGAATTTAAATAGGCTGGTGCTTTCTTGAATGATAAAATCCACTGTCTAACAGATTTTGGACAAAAACAATAAACATTTAAGACATAAAAATGCTGTTATTAAGAAAAGACAATAGTGTTCTTTTATTAAAATGGTTTTATTTTATTGGTTCTGGGGTTTGAACTCAGAGCTTCATGATTGCCAGGCATGTACTCTGCCTCTTGAGCCATACCCTTAGTCTCTTTTGCTTTATTTATTTTTGGGGATGACAGGCATATTTACCACACCCAGCTTATTTGTTGAGAGGAGGTCATATTAACCTTTGGCCTGACTGGCCTTGAGCCAGGCCCTCCCAATCTCTACTTCCTGAGTAGCTGGGATTATAGGCATAAACTTAAAGATTTTTCTTTTTTGGTGGTGTTGGTCAAGGGCACTGTCCCTGAGCTCTTTTGCTTAAGGCTAGTGTTTTACCACTTTGAGCCATAGCACTGCTTCTGGTTTTCTGGTGGTTCATTGGAGATAAGAGTCTCACAGACTTTCCTGTCCAGGTTGGCTTTGAACTGTCATCTCAGATCTCAGCCTCTTGAGTAGTTAGGATTACAGGCATGAGCCACTGGTGTCCAGCTTAGGCATACACTAGCTACTAAGCCCACTCTTATTAACTTTATTTCTGCTAAGATGCTTGGTTTTCCTTATTCAATTGGCATGTGCTCAAAATAAGACATAAATGCTATAGAAACTGAGTATTAGTATTGGCAAACAGTTCACCAAACAACAAATGTATTATGTTCTAATTGAAATGAGTTTTGATGGTATTTA
This sequence comes from Dipodomys ordii, assembly GCF_000151885.1. Taxonomy (NCBI): domain Eukaryota; kingdom Metazoa; phylum Chordata; class Mammalia; order Rodentia; family Heteromyidae; genus Dipodomys; species Dipodomys ordii. The sequence goes on from NW_012267218.1 coordinate 31,997,687, forward strand.
TGACAGAAGAGATATTGAGCAGTACAGAAATGAGGTAGTAGATGCTGCCGCTATGGTAAGAATGTTTCTAGTCATCATAGGAGCTTCCTTGACAGCTTGCAAGGAGGACAGACTTTCCAGACTTCGGGCAAGCTGTGAGCAGCTTTGAAAGCTCAGTTTTGTAGTCGGTATTCAGTTAGTCCCTTTGGAGAGGGGAAGTGTATTTACTCCAGTTTTGGTGCTTTACTCTGGAGGAAGGTTCTGTGGTTATTTGAAGAGGAGGCCGCCTAGACATCCAGAGTTCTAATTGGTTAAAGATTGCCACATTCTTTTGCCTTGTTCTTTGAAAGAGAGAACACACACACCTACTCACATGTATGAATCTCTAAGGAAAATGTTTAAGAATGGTGTCAGATGAGTATTATATGTTGGTGATGATAACTGGCAGAGCAAAGGTCAAAATGTCATGGGAAAAAATGGGAAGCCATAAGCAGGAGTTAATAGAGGGATTATTTTTAGCAAGTGAGAATGTTGCATTTGGAAGCAGTTAAAGTGGTTGGAGTTGGCCTACAGAGGTGTTGGGATGGCTAACAAGCTTATTAGTTACTGTGAGTGTTTTGACATTTTGGTTTAAGTGTGTTTCCCTGCCTATTTTAAGAAAAAAATTTTTTTTGAAAACTGCCTTTAAAAATTGTTATCCTAAAATAAAAATTGAAAATTTAATTTTTTATTAACTGCCAGGTCTGTCAATCTTTTGGACATTTGGCTTTGATTATTTATTCAAGATTTCTTTCTTCCTTTTTTTAAAAAATAAATTTAATTATTTTTATTTTGCTCATCCTGGGGTTTGAACTCAGGGCCTGGCCACTGTCCTTGAGGCTCTTTGTGCTCAAGGCAAGTGCTCTGCTGCTTGAGCCATGGTGCCATGTCTGGCTTTTTCTGTTTATGTGGTACCGAGGAATTGAACCCAGGGTTTCAAACGTGCTACGTAAGCACTGTACCACTAAGCCACATTTCCAGCCCCTTATTCGAGATGTCTATAGAAGAAAAACCATATCAATCAGTTTTGATCCTTCAGGTCAGAAGCTGACAAGGAAAATTAGAATAATTTGAACTTAACTCCAAATAAGGTCTTGCTAGATGAGCCTATAAATTAGGTGTTTCTTAACATTTATTACAAACAAGCATTTGTAGGAAGTGAAAGAACTCTCCATGTGTTAAGTGACTGCCTCTTGAGGGCTCAGCACTTGTCAGCATCAAGTTGGAGTGAACTCTAAAACTGTCTTCTGCAGGGGAATTCACAAAGTGGGGTCTCCCACTCACCAGTCAGTCAGTCACAGGACTTAAATTTGAAAAGTGAGCACTATCTACAGTTTAAAGTTGAGTATTAAAAATATATAAATAGCTTAAAAAATACTAGTTACCGGGGCACTGGTGGCTCATGCCTGCACAGTCCTGTACGCAGGAGGCTGAGATCTGAGGATTGTAGTTCCAAGCCAGCCCAGACAGGAGTCTGTGAAACTTTTTTTTTTTTTTTTTTGTTGAACTCTGGGCTTGGGTGCTATCCCTGCGCTCTTCAGCTCAGGGCAAGGTAGGAGAGTGTGCAGTTTGAGCAACAGCACAACTTCTAGTTTTCTGGTGGTTAGAGATAAGAGTCTCATGGACTTTTCTGCCCAGGCTGGCTTTGAACCGAGATTTTCAGATCTCAGCCTCCTCAGTAGCTAGGATTACAGGCATGAGCCACCAACGCTGCTTATCTTATCTCCAGTTAATTACCAAAAAGCTGGAAATGGAGGTGTGGCTTAATTGTTACAAAGCTCAGGGACAGCACATAGGACCCTGAGTTCAAGCCCCAGTACCAGCTCCAAAAAATTCACGCAAAACAAAATCCCAACAACCATGCTTGTCAGGAAATCAAAAACAAATTAGTGTATATCCTTTCATACTTTTTGTCAGCATTTATAAATGAATATGATGCTTCCTGTGTGTGTGTGTTGTGTGTGTGTGTGTGTGTGTGTGTGTGTATGTGTGTGTGAGAGAGAGAGAGAGAAAGAGAGAGAGAGAGTGTGTGTATTGGGGCTTGGACACAGGGCCTCATGTTCTTGCTTAGCTTATTGCTTATGGTTGGTGCTCTGTCACTTGAGTCACACTTCTTCCAGCTCTTTGCTGGTTAATTGAAATGTCTATTGAGTTTGTCTTCTCAGACTGGCTTTGTATCTCAATCCTCAAATTTCAGTTTCCTGAGTAGTGAGATTATAGGTGTGAGCCACTGGACCCCAACTATACATGCTTTTAACAATTTTATTTACAAGAGTAAGACCATACTCTTGTTCTAAATATTTCTAGGTCATGTTGTTTTCTTTTGCTAATGTGCTGTACATTTCCCCAAGGTATGAATGAATATGCAATAAGGTGCTTGAAACTATTTTCTAAGTGATAACATTTATTTCTGCTGCAAATACTGGGAGAACTTCTATGTACATAGGTGAATATATGTGTAACATAAATTCCTAGAAGTAGAATTCTGATTGGTAGATCCTATAAAATTATCAGGAACAATTTATATTCCCAGCAAGGGTATCTGGATTATCTTTCCATTGGATCTTCCAAGTCATGTTGAGTTTTTCTTTTTCTTTAAACAATTTTTTTTTTGGTCTGGCTAGGAATGTGGTTTAGTGGTAGAGTGCTTGCCCTAGCATCTTGAAGCCCTGGGTTTGATTTCTCAGTACCACATAAACAGAAAAAGCCAGAAATGGAGCTGTGGCTCAAGTGATAGAGTGCTAGCCTTGAGCAAAAAGAAGCTCAGGGACAGTGCTCAAGCCCTGAGTTCAAGCCCCAGGTGAAGTACAGGGGGGTTACAGTCAGGTAAAGAGTACATTTCTTTTTGGACAGTGTCACCCCTTCCCTTATACTCTCCTAGTTTTTCCCTCCCTTCCCTACTCACAAATTGCATAGTTCATTTTCAACATAGTATCTAGTGAGTATCACTGATGAGTTTGTTCACCCTTTGTCCCTCCATTTCTGGGCTCCCCCCCCATAAGTAAGACAAAAATAAAATAAAAAAAAAACAGCAACAAATGAAGAAGCTTTGTTTCCATTTCTAGGAGTTCCTGTTAAGGTTTTCAAAGAGATACATGGAAAGTTTTATTGGGAAAATACATTGTTTGCCAGGTGCTAGCTGCTCAGGACTCTGAGATCTTAAGATCTAAGTTCAAAGCCAGCCCAGGCAGGAAAGTCTGTGAGACTCTTATCTCCAATTTACTACTAGTAAACTAGAAGAAGTGCTGTTGTGGCTCAAACTAGTAAGAACACTAGCCTTGAGCAAAAGAGCTCGGGGACAGACAGAGCCCAGGGCCTGAGTTCAAGCCTCATGACCAAAAACAAAACAAAACAAAAAACAAACCACCCCCCCCAAAAAAAACCCCAGAAAACCCAAAACATTGTTAAAAGGAATAACTTGACTATAGGAATGAGAACATCATCTGTTCTCTTTTTTGTGTGTTGATACTAAGGCTTGAACTCAGAGCCTTGCTCAGATTGTGCTCCACCCTTTGCATCATGCCTCTAGACTTGCTTTTTGCTCCTTACTTTTGCTGGTTATTTTGGACAGTCTTAAAGGTTTTTTTTTGTTTAGTCTGGCTTAGAGTCTCAGCCAGTGGATCCTGGAATGAAATGTCCAGAACTATGAGCCAGAAAATATCATTTCTCTTTTCGTTTTTTTGGCCTGAGATGAGAACTTGAACTTGGTACCTGATGCTTTCACTCATTGGCTAGCACTCTACCAACTGAACCAGACGTCCAACCTCTACACCTTTTCTCTTTATAAGTTGATTGTCTCAAATGTCTGGTACAGTGATGGGATGGATAGATCTGGCTCTATGCATAGGATTTAGGGCAGCTCAAAGGCAGGGAGAAATATCATCAGGCTGAGGCAGTGAGCCAGGATTTTCTTTATGAAGGAAGTGAAACTGGCCAAGGGGCACTAAGCATGGGGTGAGAGAGTGGCTGGTGGGTGGAGGAGCGTTGGATGTGATAGCCTGCATGTAGTCTTGTTTTTGTTAGTTTGAAACAGGGGATTGATGTGTTGCTCAGGCTAGCCTCAAACTCCACCTGGGCTCCCAAGTGATCTCTCTACCCCAGCCTCCAGAGTAGTTTAGACTACTAATGTGAACCACTGCTGGTACTAGGGTTTGAACTCAGAACCTCCAAGTAATACGTGATTGTCCCATAGAGTGCTCTGTCTGCCACTTGAGCCATGCCTCCTGCCCAGGTTTTTGCTGGCTTTTTGGAATTGGAGTCTTACAAACAGAATGTTTGAGGAGAACAGTTCAGTGTCAGCCTGGGAAGAAATGTTTTTGTGTTTTGTTTTTTTGTTGGTTGTGGGGCTTGAACTCAGAGCCTGGGCTTGGGTGCTATCCCTGAGCCTCTTTGTGCCCAAGGCTAGCGCTCTACCTCTTGAGCCCCAACACCACTTTTGGTGAGTCTCATGGGGACTTTCTGCCCAGGCTGACTTTGAGCCACAGTCCTCAGATCTCAGCCTCCTGAGTAGTTAGGATTACAGGTGTGAGCCACTGATGCTTGGCCGTGAGCGCACTTATATTTGTAACAGTGAATCCCAAGACATCTCTGGCCAGAATTACACAAAAATAATTGGTGCTTCATTTAGACAGAACACTTACTTTTGTGAAAACAAGGCAGACAACTGTTCACAATAGCTAGGATATGGAAACAACCCAGATGCCCCACCACAGATGAATGGATCCAAAAATTGTGGTATCTATACACAATAGAATATTATGCAGCCATTAGAAATGACAAAATAATGGCATTTGCAGGGAAATGGATGGAGCTAGAAGGAATCATAGAGACAAACGGTTCATGGTCTCCCTGATAAGTGGATGCTAAATCCAAAATGTTAGGTGATACGACAAAACTAACAGGACTTAAGAAACAAAGAACTCCCACTCATCTGGTCGAACCACTACTAAATATCCCCATGCTGCTGATCACATGTATGGTGTATAACATGTGAACACCGTTATATGTTATAGACTGTGATAGACAATTTGCTCCAGGAAAGTTAGAATGAACTTGTGACTTTAAATGAGCATCATTATTCCACAATACTGTGAAATTCGGGAAATTATGTAATCACTTAATCACAATAAAAAAAAAAGAACCTGGGGAAGGTAGGGAGAGAAGGGATGGTAGGGGGCAAAGAATGGAGGGGGTAACAATGTTCAAGAGGAAGTGTACTCATTACCTCACTCATGTAACTGTAACCCTCTGTATAGTATCTTTACAATAAAAAAAAGATAAAAAATCCCCACAGTACAACAAAAATATCATTCTCTAAAATGAAACAAAATAAAAATGAAAATAAAAAAAAACAAGGCAGGCAAAAGTACTATTGAATGAAATGACTATTGAGTTTGGATTTTGTAATTGCTTCAGGGCCAAAGTGTGCCCTTCCCTTCCCCCCATCCCCCAAATAAGTTTAACTTGTGGGGTATGGGGAGCAAACCTGTCCAATAGCTGTGGGTAGTGTTTTGCTGCTTAGATTTGCTGTAACTTCCAAAGAAGATTTTTGGCATCTGTATTCATTGTGGATTATTGGACTATTGGGCATATGAACTGAACTTTGTGATGCCCCCACAGTGGTTTTAAAGTTCTGTATCCTTAACAGTGCTGAGGAAAATTTGAGAAATATACTTGGTTTAGCTTTTGAACTTAATGTCTGACCTTCCCAATCTTCTGAGGTTTCTCCGAATTCTTCTTTTTGGTTTGAATTGTAACATTGTTTCTTGCAATCCTACAAAGAATCAGTAATGGCCTTATTCTTGTCATTGTCTCCTTCTGAAGCTGCTTTTTTCATTTGTTGCTTGCGGGTAATCTTGCAGTAATAATAATTGTAGTGGTCACATAGGCTAGTTCTTTCTGGAAAGGGAATGATTGATTAGAAGTCTTTGGTGCTCTTTATACTTGAGTGTGAGTGTGTAAGCGTGTGTGCGTGCATACTGGTACTGGAACTTAAACTTGACCTGGGCTCTGTTCCTGAGCTTTTTTGCTTAAACTGATGCTCTATCCCTTGAGCCACAGTTTCACTTCCGGCTTTTGGGTAGTTCAGAAGAGATAAGAGTCTCATATACTTTCCTGCCTGGACTGGCTTCAAACTGTAATCCTCAGATCTCAAGGCTTTTGAGGAGCTAGGATTACAGGTGTGTGCTGTGTGCCTGGTTGAGAGTCACACTTTTTAGGGTTCATGTTAAGTTTCTATCTCCACGTGCAGATATTTTCTGGCGCGGTCTTGAAATTGTAGTTACTGTTGGCACTTGAAATGTAGTATGCCTCCAATTTCACTGGAATGTTTTCTTTTGGGGTTCCCCATTTTAGGAAAAGGTACAATCCTCACACTGTGGCCCTGATTCTGCTGAGCTGGCTGCAGTGGCTTTTTTTTTTTTTTTTGGCTGGCCCCTGGGGCTTGAACTTTGGGCGTGGGTTTTATTCTTGGGCTTTTTGCTCAAGGATAGTGCTCTCCTACTTGAGCCACCCCCTCCGCTTCCAGCTCTCCTTGACATTTATTGGAGATAAGAGTCTCATGGACTTTCCTGCCTGGCCTGGTTTCCAATAATGCTCCTGAGTAGTTAGGATTACTGGCATGAGCCACCAGTGCCCAGCTGCAGTGACTTTTTTGATCCTGCCCTGCCCTTTGCCCCCAGCCCTGCTCTGTTCTCTGTCCTGTCTTCCTATTGCTTCCAGCAGGAGCTGCCAGCAGACGCCTCTGCCTCCAGCCTGGCCTCTTTGAAGTTCCCCTTCCCCACATGTGCCCTGGAAACTGGTTGAATGTGCCTTTGGCTTTCTCAGGGAATGGAAACCCTCCAGCTACCCTGGCTTGCCTGTCTGGGGTTCTCTCTACCTGTGCCTACGTTCACCCAAGGTCTTTTAATGCCCTAACTGTACTGGCTGCCGATTCTGGGGCCTCAACATAAGGTCTCACTTGATTTTTTTTTTCTTCAGTGTTTTCATTTTGTATCTTGTTTGTGATGGAAAAATACTGGAGTGGTAATAGTTACTGTACTTCTGGAATATTTGTCATGTGCCAAATGACAATGTTGGACATGTTTCTAAGCACATGAGGTGAAAGAACAGGGGTTATGGTAGTGGGTTTCCCATGACCTTAGGTAAAACATTTAGTTTTTATATAACTTAGTTTTTCTTTTTTCTGGAAGGTGATGTGTTAGTAGAGCTTGAACTTAGTCATACCCCCATCTCTTTTTGCTTCAGTTATTTTTCATATAGGGTCTAGCCTTGTACTGCATTCCTTCTGCCTCTTGAATAGCTGGGAATAGCTGGGATTATGAGCGTGTGCCTGGCTTTCTCCTTTTGTAAAATATGATGATGTGAGATAATTCCTGTAAACTACATAGACCTGTATTGGCAGTTGCTAATGTATTGAGTGAGTGGTAGTTATTTCTATTATTTAATATAACTGCTTTTTGTATTTGCTTTTAGATGTGCACTGAAACTGAAGTGGATGTGAAGTAGTGTTATTGTACCCCTCTTAATTTTTGAATGAGAGTGATTTAAAAATGAGAGCAGTATGCATGTTTAATAGATAATGTGGCCTTCATGAAGGATACTTCTGAGAACAGCCCATCAATTAAATACAAACAGTGAAGACTTAGGCCTTAAAAAAATAAATAAAATAACCATTTTTAAATGGACATGTTTTGAAATGTATAAGTATTAAGGGCATAAAAGAAGACTAATTATGTTATACTCTCAATAATTAATATACCACCTGTCTTTTAGCTATTCATGAACATTGGTTCAGATATAATATTTTCTTAGTTAAATTGTGTTAAATATGCATGATAGATAGCTTTATGATTACCAACTATTAATGGGTTCAAAATCACTTGAAATGCTAAGCATCTTGATGGCCAGCCATCTATTAATGAGTTGTATGTACTTATTAAGATAAAGGGTACAATAATATAATGGACGAACTCTCAAAAGTATAGTAGAGCATCATATATTTCAGAAGTGATAATCACTGCTGGGAGCCAGTGGCTCGGGCCTATAATCCTAGCAACTCAGGAAACTGAGTTCTGAAGATTATAGTTCAGAGTCAGTCCAGGCAGGAAAAACTGTGAGTCTCTTTTTTCCAGTTAAGCACCCAAAAGAAAAAAAGGCTGGGTGCTGTGGCTCATGCCTATAATCCTAGCTACTTAGAAGGCTAAGATCTGAGGATCACTATTTGAAGCTAGCTCAGGCAGAAAAATCCATAAGACTCTTATCTCCAATAAACTACTCAGAAAAGCCAGAAGTGACACTGTGGCTCAAGTGGTAGAGGCTAGCTTTGAGCATTAGAGGCACAGAGACCGTTCCCAGACCCTGAGTTCAAGCCCCAGGACTGGGTCCTCCCCCCGCCCCCCAAAAAAAGCTAGAATTGGGGCTGTGGCTCAAGTAACAGAGCACCAGCCTTGAGTGCAAAAGCTCTAGTCCTGAGTTCAAGTCCCAGGACTGGAACCAAAAGAAATAACCTAAAAATGATATCATTTAAGTGAATTGTTGAGTCTGGTTTAGAAGTAGGGTATAGTATATGCTATTTGAATGCACATTGATTTGATGCCTACTTATTAAGGGATAAATGAGTCTAAACTCTAGTGGAAGGATCACTAGTTTTCCTGTAGACTACAAATAATGGCTTGGATGTTTGTGCTGTTGCTTACTGTGCTTAGAATTTTTAGCAAATCAAGTGCCTTTGGTGTAGTTGACATTCAGTTCCAAAATGAGTAACAAACATGGTCACCCAGAATGGTTCACAGAGCTGTTAGCTTCATTAAATGAAATAATACATCTTAGAATGCTTGACAAACTTTTGGGTACCATGTAAGTGTAAGTTAGTCTTTTCTACTTTTAGATGCAAGAGCATTGTTTGAGATAGTTTTTTTTTGGGGGGCGGGGACGGGGAGTTGGTCATGGAGCTTGAACTCTGGGCTTGGGCACTGTCCCTGAGCTCTTCATCTCAAGGCTAGAGTTCTACCACTTGAGCCACAGCGCCCACTTCCGACCTTTTCTGTGTATGCGGTACTGAGAAATTGAACCCAGGGCCTCATGCATGCATGCAAGGCAAGCACTCTACCACTGAGCCACCTTCCCAGCCCTGAGATAGTTTTAAAACTTCAGCTTGTGCTTATATAGTTAGCTAATTATTAGTTTTTGGCTCTGGTACTGGGACTCGTTGAACTCAAGGCCTTATGTTTTCACTCAGTTTCTGCTCCAGACTGGCTGTCTTCACTTGAGCCATAGCTTCACTTCTGGCTTTTGTTTTTTAATTTTTAATTTTATTTATTTATTTATTTTTGGTCAGTCATGGGGCTTGAATTCAGGGCCTGGATGCTATCCCTGAGATATTATTTTGCTCAAGGCTAGCACTCTACTACTCTGAGATACAGTGCCACTAAAGGCTTTCATTGGTTAATTGGAGATAAGAGTCTCATGAACTTTTCCTGCCCAGGCTGAGTTTGAGCGTGGATCCTCAGATTTCAGCCTCTTGATCTGAGCTACCAGTGCCTGCCTCATTTCTTGGATTTGTCTTGGTGAGCTGGCTTTGAACTTTGATCTCATATCTCAGCCTTCTGAGTAGCTAAGATTATAGTTGTGAGCCACCTGTGCCAGGTGTTTTAGTTTTTGTTTAGGTTTATGAATGGCAAGTGCAAGCATTCAGTATCATCCTATATTTATCCAGATGTGGAGATGTATATCTGCTATTTCCTGCTTTCTGAAGCAGAAGGATCATGAGTTTGAAGTCAGTCTGGGTTCAGTTAATAAGACACTGTCTCAGAAATAGCAAAGCAAACAAAAACAATTCCACAAACCCAAACCCCATAATCCTGTACTTTTTAAAAAGATCACAGTTGCAGTGAAGAATGTGTTTAAGCCTGGCAGTATAGACATATGCAGCAATGCATTCAATAGCAATACTTTTCATGACAGTGTAGCTGTAGCAAGCATTCGTCAGCATATCCATGGGAACTATCTTCTGGATATTTTGTGTCTCACTAAAACTTGCCCCTCCTGTGGAATAAAATTATATGGCCTAGACATTTTGAATGGAAACGTTCCCGTCTTTTAAATAATAAGGATGAATGCATGTTATTAAAACCCATGTCATTTCTTTCATTTAAGAATTTTTTTATTATAAAGGTGATGTACAGAGGGATTACAGTTATATAAGGTAAAGAGTACCTCTTTGGAAAATATCATCCCTTCCTTTGCTCTCTCCCAGTTTTTCCTTCCTCACCCACAAGTTGTATAGTTACTTTCAACATAGTACCATTGCTGCATTTGCATTTCTTTGATTTTATAATACTTTATCATAAGAGTTTAAGAAACCACAGATAGCTCTTTTCCCTTTGAATCATTGAGTATATTAGATGTGGAGACTTCTATACATACAGTTTTCCTTTGCTATTGGAAGTTTTCTTATTAAAATTGCCACTCATCAATGAGTCATCAAGTTGAAAGATTGTAAAAATAATTTTTTTGGAAGGTGTAAGAACTATCCTAAGCCAAGTAAAAGTAAACTGTTTATAATTTATAAGCTTTGTGTTATACATTGATTTAAAAAAAAGTAGCGAGCGTTGGTGGCTTACACCTGTAATTCTAGCTACTCAGGAGGCTGAGATCTGAGGATCAAAGCCAGCTCAGGCAGGGAAGTCTGTGAGACTCTTATCTCCAATAAACCACCGGAAAACTGGAAGTAGTGCCGTGGCTCAAGTGGTAGAGTGCTTGCCTTGAGCTGGAGAGTTGAGGGACAGCACTCAGGACCAGAGTTCAGGCCTCATGACCAACCCCCCTCCCCCCCAAAAAATATACTTTGGACTTCAATTTAAATATTACTAAAGGAAAGTGCTTTAGATACAGACTTAACAAAACTCCTTATGCCCATAGCCTTTCTTCTAAGGAATGTCCTGTGGTAGGTACCTGTGCTCTGGTCTCTGATGATGCATTGGTAGCTAACTTCCTGATCCCAAACCATCCAGCCTGTAGGCAAAACACAGGATCTATTGGAGTAGACTGATATTGGTGTACCAGTCAGAACCCCTACCCTTTCATAGCTTGCCTGCTCAGCTGATGTTTTACCTCTTGTGAACCATGTCTCTGCCCCTGCTTTGTGCTAGTTACTTTGAAGAGAAATTTCAGTGTTTTTTTTTTGCCTGAACTGACTTGTAACTGTGATCCTCCCAGTAGCTAAGATTATAGGCATGAGTTTAAAATACCACCTTTACTTTGGTCTTCTGACATGGTTTTTCAGTGTTACTAATTCAGACTTATTAGTAAAATCAGAGTGCATGAGTTAAAATATCTGTTTGTAAAAACTAAATAGACCATTTTATCTCCTCCATTTTGTAACATTTTTCTTTATTCCTCTTAATTTAAGAAAATTAAGAAAACCAAATTGCAGCTAGCCGTATACCAATCACTTAAGTTTCTGATCTCATTATCATTGTATCTCTGGTTACCAAAAATCCTTTTGTTTCCTCCCTGACGTATCTCAGGTTCTTGTGCCCTTCCCTGCTCACAGCCAGGATAGTCCTTACTAACCTTTTGGGTTTGCTCTTAGTGACGGTGTTTTTTGCTAATTTGATTGCCTCTCTTCAAACAACATCTTCAAAACACTTTTTACTGCCTACTTTTTCTGTTTTCCACCACATGACACCCAGATTACACTGCACTTCCCAAAGTCCTTCATGGCCAGATGCTTTCTCTTTTTGTTGGTTCATCCTTTTAGGTTACTCTCCACTGCCGTGAAGAAGGGTGTACCTTCTTTCATTTCCTATAATTCACCCACTTTTCACACCCATGCCGTTTCCTCCTAAATGTCTTCTTCCTTCCCTTTTGTTTTTCCTGTTCGTGCTTCCTGTAAACTCCATGGCCAGCTAGAAGCAGCTCAGCCTCCCCAGACGTCTTCTTGACTTTTGTGCTGCATTCATCTGACCAAAACTTAGGAGAGATGGGCTTCTGTGTCACTGCACTTCTCTAAAGTAATTAAGTCCAAACAACAAAAATGCCAGCTTAGGTACAAAATAGAATGTTGGAAGGCCAGGCAAGACTTTAGGTTATTCTTTTGGAAGACTTGACACCCATATAAAGGTGTCTTTCAGACATCAGCAGAAATAACAAGCTAGGCAGACAAGTGTGGTATCTTCATTTTATTTGGCACAAAGGGGATATAAATGACAATATATTTCTAAGTCTGACTAAAGAGTCTTTTAAAACCACTTAACCCCTTCCAGATGGTCCCTCCAGTGTGTTGTAGATATTAGGTGAAAAAACCCTCAAAACTGGTTAAAGCCAATTCACCTTACTCTTTAGGAGAGGTGGGATTGTGTGCACAGGTGCCAGATTATCTGGGTCTGAAGCTTACCTGAGCCCATTTTTCAGCTGTGTGGTGATGGGTAAAATACTGATATTTCTGTGACTCCATTTCCTGTGTAAAATAGTATCCCACAGCAGTGTGGAAAGGCTGGAAGGAGTTAACCCATATGATCTGCTTAGAACAGGGACTGCTAGAGTAAAAATGCTTACTAAGTTTTTGCTATTATTGTCTATGCACGGCATGACCGGGAAAGGATGACTCATTCAAGATTTTCAGAATGAAGTATTTATTCTGAGTCAGGAAATGGCTCTTCAGAATGGGAATTTCTTTTTCCTACCTGACCTATCCTCAGTGACTCATGCTTATTTTGCTTTACTCAGTTATTAACAAATACTTGGACATTGTTTGTAGTATTACAGATCCTGAAAAGGCAAGGTGGCTATAGGACAGTGGAGAATAGATTGTTTGAAATGATCCAGTGAGTACATGTGAGTGAGGGTTGGTCTGGCCCATTTGGAAATCAGCTATGCGTGGAACATGTAGTAGAACATGTGCTTCCATCAGAAGCTTGGGAGGCACTTACACATCTCTATGTTCTCTGCACTCCCCATCCTCACAGAGCCTGGTGTATATGTTCATTGAGTTATGTGCTATGAGCATTTCCCAAGGTTAGAATGCTGTTACAGTCTTTTCTGTGTTGATGTTCACAGATGGGTAAGAAGTAGCAGAAGCTATTGTAATAGCAGCCTGGATTAATGATATAAAAACAATATCAGTTGTTTAAAACTTCAGGATAAGATATTTTATCCAGGCACTTTTAAAAGTTGTTATTATTGAGGACTTGTACAAAGGGGTTTCAAATTCATAAGTCAGGTTATGGGTACAATGCTTCCCTCTTTTTCTGCATTTCCCCTTGTTACATATTTTTTTTTTGCCAGTCTTGGGGCTTGAACTCTGGGCCTGGACACTGTCCCTGAGCTGCTTTTGCTCAAAGTAAATGCTCGACCACTTCAGCCACAGTGCCCCTTCCAGCTTTTTTTTTTTTTGGTAAAAAAATTTTTTTTGAGTAGTTTATTGGAGATAAGAGTCTTATGGAGTTTACTGCCCAGGCTGGCTTCAAACCAATATCCTCAGATTTCACCCTCCTGAGGAGTCAGGATTACAGGCATGAGCCTCCAGTGCCTGGCACATAGTTCATTTTTTAACAGTATGTATTGAATTCAGTGATCACATTTGCTCACTCTTTCCCTCCATTCCTGTGCTCTTCTTTTGCCTACCCCCAAAAAAGTAAAACAAAACCAAATTAAACCCAAACCCCAAGACAACAGCATAACAAACCCTGTGTTTACATTTCTTGGAATTAATTTTGATGAATAATAATTTAGATGATCAAAGGAGTTACACCTTTGAATTCTTCCCATTTGTATTTTTCTTTCATTCAGTTGCTTTTTAAAATAAAAATCTAGGGGGGGCGGATAAAGAGAGGGGAAGAGTGTAGGAGGTGGGGGAGGGAAGGGATAGTGGGACAACAACAAGGGAAGGAGTAACAATGATGGACAAGTAAGGTACTCATGGCCTTACTCATGTAACTGTAGCCCCTTTGTACAGCTTCTTTACAATAAAAAAATAAAAATCTATGTAGTTGTACAAAGGTTTTTCAATTCAACAAGTCAGATCATGAATATATGCATCTTGATCTGTCTGTCTATCTGTCTGTCTGTCTATCTGTCTGTCTGTCTGTCTGTCTACCTGTCGTCTGTCTGTCTGTCTGTCTGTCTGTCTGTCTGTCTGTCTGTCATCTGTCTTAGTACCAGTCCTGAGGCTTGAACTAATGGCTTGGGTGCTGTCCTTAAGCCTCTTTTGCTCAAGGCTAGTGCTCCACCAGCTGAGCTATAGCTCTGCTTCAGACTTCTTTGGGGGGTAGTTTAATTGGAGATTAGAATCTTATCTGGGACTTTCTTGACTTGGCCTGGCTTGGAACCATGATCCTCAGATTTCAGCCTGTTGAGTAGCTAGGATTACAAGCAGGAGGTACCATTGCCCAGCTTGAGCTTTTTATTTTTAAGGCTTGTTGATAATGATTTATTGTATGATCTTGAGAATATAGGATGGTTGTAACTGGAGGGGCTCCAAATAATTAACCTGTTTTATTCTTGAAATTCCCTTGTTCAAATTAGGTCACTAGATGGAGGACATTTGTTATTGTTACTATGAAATTTTACAGTGGTATAAATTATTTGGTGGGGGTAGCCCATTAGCCCTTTAGTAAACAAAGTAGCCAGCTATCATATTATTAGAGGATAAGGCATGTTTTTATGTGGTAAGATGTTTTCATATAATGAAGATGCTTTTAAGTGTGAAATAAAGGCCATGAGCACAGGCTGTGATCATATGTGTTGGGATTCTGAAGTAGTATATAAAAAAGGAGGTAGGGGATGAAGAGGACAAATATATTCTTTGCATTGTATATCCCTGCTGCCACATATATGTGCCCAACTGGTCCTATATACTGAGTGTTCTATACCCTGACCATCAACCTTTTATAATAAAACTGAGTTATATATAACAGCCTCAGGGTGTGTATATATATATATATATATATTGCCAATCCTGGGGCTTGTAATCAGGGCCTAAGCTTTGTTCCTGAGCCTCTCTGTGCTCAAGGCTAGCTAGCACTCTACCACTTGAGCCACAGTGCCACTTCCGGTTTTTTTATGTGGTACTGAGGAATTGAACCCAGGGCTTTATACATGCTAAACAAGCACTCTACCATTAAACCACACTCTCAGCCCTAGCCTCAGTTTTCTTATGTATCAAATGGGAATAAAAAGGCAAGTTTTGCAAGGCCTCTGTGAGAGGACACTTAGTAGGCTATTCTGTGTCCTCACCTGGAATTGTTTTCTTTATTGTTTTCCATCTCAGTTCATGAAATTTAGGCTCTTTATTTTGGCTTTTATTTAAAACGCTAATCTTGCCAGATGCTGGCTCATGCCTGTAATCCCTGCTACTCAGGAGGCTGAGTTCTGAGGATCCTGGTTTGAAGCCAGCCTGTTTCTCCAGTTAATCACAGAAAAAGTGCTAAGTGGCACTTTGGCTCAAGCATAGAGTGCTAGCCTTGAGCAAAAGGAGCTCAGGGGCAGCGCCTAGGCCCAAAAGTTCAATTCCCAGGACTGGCAAAAAGAACCAAAAAAAAAAAAAAAAGAAAAAAGAGAAAAGCCAATCTTGTTTTCTACCAGACTATAATTTTTGAGAGCAGATATGATTTTTTTCATTCCCTGCAGTAATATTTTATAATACTTTGTTCATTTTCCTTAAGCTGTTTTATACTTATCCATCTAAACAAGTACATATATAAAATAAGTAACAGGAATTTTTATGATTTTTTAATTAGGTTGTCTCCCCTTTTGATCTGTAAGCTTCATGAAGGACAGGAAATGGTTTGATTTTGTTCAGTAATTTTTTTTTGTTTTTTGGCGGGGGCGGGGTGGGAGCCGCCCCTGGGGCTTGAACTGTCTTGAACTTTTGTGTTCAAGGTTAATGCTCTTACCACTGGAGCCACAGCCCCACTTCTGCGCTTTTGTGGTTAATTGGAGATAAGAGTCTCATGGACTTTCCATGGCTGGGTTGAACTGCTATCCTCAGATACCAGCTTCCTGAATAGGTAGGATTACAGGCATGAGCCACCATGTCCCAGCTTTAAAGCTTAGATTTGTGCCTGACATGTAGAAAAGTATTCTGTAAATAATTTGTGGAATGAATGAACAATAAATTCAGTTAAACATGGTAGATTATCTTCCTACCTCCTCCCAAGGGGCGAGTTTAAGCCTAGGGCCTTAGCTTGGCCTTTTCAGTCTTGCCTGATCCTTGAGTCACACCTCCGCTTCCATAAACACAGTAGATTTCAAACAAGTACTTTCTCTGGGAAGGCTGAAACTACCTATCATATTCCTTCTAGTTTTTGCCTGAAGCCTTCTAAGAGACTTATAAGTGTTGTAAACTTTTAGCTAAGACCTTAGCTCTTTAAAGAGCAGGGGTTATGGAAAAGAAAAAAAGGTTTCCAAAGTATTTTGAAATGGTGTTCAGTATTTTATGGTGTTTTACGGGGAGATCAATAATGTTTTGCTTATGTTGAAAAGAACTCTTTAAGCATAATTTATAATTATTTTTTAGTATTAGGTGGTAGCAGCCACAAGCACAGATTAATATAAAATTAAATTAAAAAACTCATGGAAAAAAAACTGTCAGAAATAGTTTATTTCGCCGGGCTCTGGTGGCTCACGCCTGTAATCCTAGCTACTCAGGAGGCTGAGATCTAAGGATCCCGGTTCAAAGCCAGCCCGGGCAGGAGAGACCGTGAGACTCCTATCTCCAATAAACCACCAGAAAACCGGAAGTAGCGCTGTAGCTCAAGTGGTAGAGCGCTTGCCTTGAGCTGAAGAGCTGAGGGACAGAGCCCAGGCCCAGAGTTCAAGCCCCACTACTGACAAAAAAAAAAAAAGAAGAAATAGTTTATTTCATTCCATTGCAAACTTTTAAAGTCTGACTCTATGGGAAAGAAGCTGTGGGGATGTGTGAGAACCTGTTATGTCGTGATCTTGGCAGTGCTCCTTTGGATTTTTGAGCTCTTCCTAAGTCTTACTATTCTGATTCAAATGCTGTTTGTCATCCATCCATCCAAAAATTAACTATCTTGGCCCACTGGGATTCTGTGCTAACATATGCCTTGACAGCTGAATCTTTTCGTAAATGGAGTCAGCACCTTTATCTTTCATCTCAAATTATAATTTATTTTGAAGTAGTCTTTCGAGTATGTTATTAATAGGTCAAACTCAGTTTTGTTTTGTTTTTGCCAGTCTTAGGGCTTGAACTCAGGGCCTGAGCATTGTCCCTGAGGTTCTTTTGCTCAAGGCTAGCACTCTACCACTTCTGCCACAGCACCACTTTCAGCTTTTTCTGCTTATGTGGTACTGGGGAATTGAACCCAGGGCTTCATGCAAGGCAGGCACTTTAGACCACTAAGCCACATTCCCAGCCCTCAGTATTTTTTTTTTTTCATATACAGCTTATACAAATGGACATACAGGAAAGACAGTGGGAATATTGTATATGCACTAGAAATTTGTATGTTCACTTGTTCTTTTTTTTTTTGTGTGTGTGGGCGGTTGTGGGGCTTTCAGCTTTCAGCTCAAGGCTAGTGTCCTACCACTTGAGCCACAGTGCCACTTCTGGCTTTTTTCTGCTTATGTGGTGCTGAGGAATCAAACCCAGGGCCTCATGCACATGAGGCAAGCACCCTTCCACTAAGCCAACTTCCCAGCCCACTTGTTCATGTTTTTATAAAGCTGACATTTATGGAACATTTTCTATATTCTAGACTCTGTGACACATTTTATTATATTATCTCTTAAAATCCTTGAGTTATCTCTGTGCCAGAGTTCTTCTTCTTCTTTTTTTTTTGGGGGGGGGTCCGGTCGTGGGGCCTGAACTCTGGGCCTGGGCGCTGTCCCTTAGCTGTTCAGCTCAAGGCTAACGTTCTACCACTTGAGCCACAGCGCCACTTCGGACTTTTTTCTCTTTGCTTATGTGGTGCCGCGGAATCGAACCCAGGGCCTCATGCATGCAAGGCAAGCGCTCTACCACTGAGCCACCTTCTCAGCTCCAGAGTTATTATTCTTAACTCATTTTGTAGAGGACATGAAGATTCAACCGTAGCTTCACTGCTGGCTTTTGATGATTAATTGGAGATAGTCTCAAGGTCTATTCCCGCTGGGGCTGGCTTGGAACTGTGATCCTCAGATCTCAGCCTCCTGAGTAGCTGTGATTATAGGCATGAGCTGCCAGTCCCAGGCTAGTGATGTCCTTTAACAACAGTAATTTTGGCAACTTAAGTTAGTTGGGCATTAAGTGCGTTTCAAGCACAACTTTTTTTTTGAGGCTTTATTCATTTATTTTTTTTCTTTTTTTTTAATTTAATTTTATTTTATTTGTGAACATACTGTACAGAGGGGTTACAATTACATGGGCAGGATAACGCGTACATTTCTTACCAAGCATTGCAGCCTCCTTTGGTTTACCCTTCACATCCCTTCCCAGCCTCCCCCCTCCCCCCCAACCGACGTTGTAAAGCTCGTTTTGGACATGACAACTTGTACTTCTCATTGTTGCAACAGGTCCACCTGAATCCTTGAACGACTTGTTTTTCCCCATCTCCTCCACAAGTTATACTGACATCAAATATAGTGAAAGCAGGGGTTATACTGTGGGGGAGGGACATACAAAGCAACAAAGAGATAATCCTATAAATGCGTTAGAAACACATGCATGAAAGAAAAAAACATTAAAATACATATCTAAGGGTTCATTTTCCTGACATCACATTATCTGACCTTTTCCGCTTGACTTATACATATACTAGATATTCAAGCACAACTTTTATGTTTATTCATTCTCTTTTTTGGGCAGGGAGGGGGAAAGGAAGGAGGGTAGGGAGACAGGCTGGTCTGGAGCTTGCTGTTCTCCTTTCTCCTAGCCTGTCAAGTGCTAGGATTACAGGTGTACCCCACTAGTTTTAACTCTTAAGTTAAGACTGGTATTATTATCATACCCTCATTTATGTACAAGGAAACTCAGGGACAGAGATTCACCTATGCAGGGCCAGCCTTGGAATCCAGGCAGACTGTCAACATTCCCTTACTCAAAATTACCAGTCAGGTACATGTGGAGCCTGACTGATTGAACCCAGGCCCTCTGATTTCAACGTCTGGGTTTCTGTGGCTCAAAGGATAACTTCTGCCATCTGGAAGAATGTAGAATGTGTTTAGATTTTTTTCAATTTCCCAATTATTCACAAAGCAGTCTATCTCATTTGGAGCCTTGAATGCTTCTATGATGCTTTTTCAGAATCACAACCCACACACTTTTGAGATGTTGGACTCAATTATCTAGCTTAGTTTTAATTTTATTATATTTACAAATACTAACTTCTCGTATTTGAATCCTAATGTGGATAATATAGTCAAACAGCGATAATTTTTCTGAAAGATAATGTTGTTTTTGTATAACAGAAGAGAAAATGTTGGAACTACCTAGTAGTATGTTGAGCTAAGTTTTGGGGTCCAACATTGCGTATATAATGCTGGATTAATCATAATTTGGAAAAAAAGACTTCTTAGAAATGCACTATTAGTATGCATCTTTTAGATTTCAGTGTCTTCTACCCCCAGAGAAGCCAGTAGCAAACAGGAACTTTGGTTGTAAATATCCTAGCTGAAGATAGTATCAGATCATACAGCTGTGTTTTAAAATGCTTTTCTGTTTTGAAAGTATTTTTCAGGCACTTTTGAGCACTCTTTCTTTAAAACTCTTGAAATTGTTCTCCAAGTTTTGATTTTGGAGATCCTTATGTTTAAACATACCTGTCTACATACCTATGTAAGTACATGCTATATCTATTTTAAGTCTTGGTTTTATGCACGAATAATTCTGGTTTTATATATATACTAGGAAATAACCTTTAAAATGAATTCTGTTTCTCTTAATATGCTATTTCAAATTTTAATTTTCAAATTTTCAACATTGATATACAGGCTTACATTTGTATTTAATTTATGTTATATAATATTCTTTCTTTGAATTATGGGATAGTTCTATAATTAGGGTGATCTATTACATGCTGTCACTGTGTTTTATTGCCCAGATTATGGCTTACGTTATAAATGAATGGCTTTTTATTACTTTTGGGATTAGAGCCATTCTACTATATTCAGCCCTGTGTTCACTACTCTAGGAGCTTCATGTCTCATTTAAAACTCTTTATCTGAGGTGCATTGAAATGTTGGATTCACATTTTTTTTATACTTTAAATCTTTTTATAAAAGCTTAATGGTGTCTTGGAGTGTTGCCAACTATAAGTTGTGAATTTAACAAAGAGCTTCATTGATATTCATGTGATACCTATAGTTTAATTTGTTTTTAAGCTCATATACTGTTTAAATAGTTCTAGGTTCATTTCATTTTGAAATGATTCACATTGATATTAATCCTTAAAACAAATGGAAAATACTTGGGCCAATTTTATCTTTATTGAAATAATCTCTTGGGATAGAGAGCCCTTTGGAAACTGAAATATTTGAAAATTAAGTGTTTTTTATTGTAAATCTTTTGTGTGTGTTGGTCATTTAAATGACTACTAAGTACTTCCTGAAACTTGTTATATTGTTTACCTTATAACTGGCGTAAGTAAAAATGGTCTTTTTTGAAGGTGTTTATTACATTTCTAAACACTGCTGAAAATTGAGTATCGGTAGTGCTGAGTCTTGAGGAATGTAAGGAATTTTGTAATTTTTTTTAAAGCTCAGGTTATGATTTTGTAATTTGTTCCTTGTCTCAAAAGCTATCTGAGCCAATAACACAAATTATGATTATAGGTTCAAATAGATAGCTTTGATGTTTGATAGTTTAATAAAAACTTAGTGTTTATAGGTCTTTCAGAAGACATATTTACTTTTTTTTTTTGGGTCCGGTCGTGGGGCCTGAACTCTGGGCCTGGGTGCTGTCCCTCAGCTCTTTAGCTCAAGGCTAGCGCTCTACCACTTGAGCCACAGCGCCACTTCTGGCTTTTTTCTTTTTGCTTATGTGGTGCTGAGGAATCGAACCCAGGGCCTCAGGCATGCAAGGCAAGCACTCTACCACTGAGCCACCTTCCCAGCCCCTTAAATACTTTTTAAGAATATGCCCATCTTTGCTTGTCTCAGTTTTGATTTTTATTTATACATACCTTTTTCTTTTTTGCTGGTGGGGCCTGAACTCTGGGCCTGGGCGCTCTCCCTCATCTCTTCAGCTCAAGGCTAGCGCTCTACCACTTGAGCCACTGTGCCACTTCCGGCCTTTTCTGCGTATGTGGTACTGAGGAATTGAACCCAGGGCCTCATGTATGCAAGGCAGGCACTCTACCACTGAGCCACCTTCCCAGCCCAATATACATACCTTTTTCTGCACAAAATTTTTCTGTTTTTTATGCTTGAGTGCTATTGTTTTTTACATTCTGGGAATAGTATGTATAAATTTTTGAGTGTGCTAAAATAATGTACAGGTAAAAAAAAAATACAGGAGATTTCAGGCCTGGCGCTTGAACCCAGGCCTGGCGCTGTCCCTAAGCTTCTTGTTACTCTGTCTTTTGAGCCACAGCGTTTTGGTATTTAGGTTTTTTTTTTGTTGTTGCTGTTATTGGTCATGGGGCTTGAACTCTGGGCCTGTGTCCCTCAGCTCTTCAGCTCAAGGCAAGTGCTCTATCACTTGAGTTACAACACCACTTCTGGTTTTTCTGGTGGTTTATTGGAGACAAGAGTTTCACGGACTTTCCTGCCCGGGCTGGCTTTGAACCGGGATCCTCAGATCTTAGCCTCCTGAGTAGCAAGGATTACAGGTGTGAGCCACCGGCGCCCGGCTTGCTTTTTGGTATTTATTGGATATAAGAGTCTAAATTAACTTTTTTGCCCAGGCTGGATTCAACCTCATTCCTCAGATCATAGCTTCCTGAGTAACTAGGATTATAAAGGAATGAGTCACCAGTGCCCAGCCAAAAGCAGGTCTTAATAGACCCCCCCTAAAAATAGGAAATTGATTTATTTTGTGGACTGTACATGCGTGGTAAAGGGATAATGATTTTTGTTTGTATGTGGAAAGCATTTCCCTCCTAAACGTCTTTTCATATACTCTTCAGCCTTGTAAAATACATTTTCTCAGTTTTACAGATGCTGAGAGAAGCAAGTGGCTTGTCCATGTGACTCAGTGAACAGTATGTGATTCTAATTCTGAACCAGAGTCCAAGACAGAGTCCTTGTAGTCCCTTCTGTCCTCATCTCCCCCACTTCCTTCCAGCTGCAGTTCAGCCACATTTGCTTCTTTTTCTAGATATCCTCTTTGCTGACTACCTATGTTACCTCCTTCAAGTACTTGCTCAAATGTCACTATGTAGTGAACAGTTGCTTAAAATCGTACTCTTCAGCCCGGGCCTATAATTCCTGAACTTGGGAGTATGAGGCAGAATGATGGGAAATTTGAGGCCAGTATGGGCTTCTTAATAGACCCTGTACCTTCTAGATCCAGGATAGTTGTCTGCCTTGTACACTAGTTCTCCATAGCAGATACCTTGTATTAATGTATTCATTTTAGTTGCTCTGATTTGTTTTCCCTTGCTAGACTATAAAGCTCAAGGCTTTTGACTCTTTGTGATACCCAAGCAGTATGTGGTCATCACTGGATGTGCTGTGAACATTTGGTGAGCTAATGAACAAATGAATGTAGTTCCTGTTCACTTGGCACTAGACTTTCCCATCATCCTTAATGATCAACTTGACAACATTTCAGGTTTTTTTTTAAACTATGGAGGCCATTTCCAAACTCTTTATTAAGATTTCTGTACTAATTTTCACTTACAGTATTTTATTTTTTTTCTCCACATATTCTTTTTTTTTTTTTGTCATGGGGCTTGAACTCTGGGCACTGTCCTTGTGCTCTTCAGCTCAAGGCGAGTGCTCTACTGCTTAAGCCACAGCACCACTTCCGGTTTTCTAGTGGTTTATTGGAGATAAGAGTCTCACGAACTTTCCTGCCCAGGCTTTTGAACCGCGATCCTCAGATCTCAGCCTCCTGTGTAGCTAGGATTACAGGTGTGAGCCATGGGCTTCTCCATATATTCTTTTAATTAATTAATTTTTGTCTTTCTTTTAATTTTTTGCCAGTCCTGGAGTTTGAACTCAGGGCCTGGGCACTGTTATTGATTGCTTTTGCTCAAGGTTAATGCTCTAACACTTAGGTCATAGCTCCACGTCCAGCTTCTGTGTGGTTAATTGAAGATAAGAATCTCATAGACTTTCTTGCCTAGGTTGGCTTTTGAGCTGAAATCCTCAGATCTTAGATCTCAGCCCCCTAAGTAGTTAGTTACAAGTGTAAGCCACTGGTGCCCAGCTGGAATGATTGTCTTTTTAAAAAATTTTTGGTCAACATGAGGCTTGAACTCAGGGCCTGGGCATTGTCCCTAGTTTTTTTTGCTTAAGTCTAGTGCTCTGCCACTTTGAGACACAGCCCCACTTCTGGTTTTTGAGAGATTAATTGGAGATAGTGTCTCACAGGGACTTTTCTGCCCAGGCTGTCTTTGAACTGTGATCTTCAGATCTCATCTTCCTGAGTAATTAGGATTACAGGCGTGAGCCACTGGCACCTGGCTGGAACTATACCCATTTTTATTTATTTTTGGTCAGTCGTGGTACCTGAACTCTGGGCCTGGGCACTGTACCTCAGCTCTTCAGCTCAAGGCTAACGCTCTACCACTTGAGCCACAGCACCACTTCCGGCCTTTTCTGCTTTTGTGGTGCTGAGGAATCGAGCCCAGGGCCTCATGCATGCAAGGCAAGAGCTCTACCACTGAGCTACCTTCCCAGGCCCTGTGGGGCTGTATACTTTTTAGTTAGGATTTTTTTTGAGTAAGCTGTATCTCTTACATATGTATATATGTATGTATGTATGTATGTCATGGGGCTTGAACTTGTGGCCTGAGCACTGGTCCATGAACTCTTTTGCTCAAGGCTAGTGCTCTACCACTTTGAGCCACAGTGCCACTTCCAGTTTTTCTGGTGGTTAATTGTATATAAGAGTCTCACAGAAGTTTCTGCCCGGGCTGGCTCTGAACTGCTGTCCCCAGATCTCAGCCTCCTGAGTAGCTAGGATTGATTATAGGCATGAGCCCCTGGCAACCCAGCTCCTCTCCAGTTTTTTAGGTTTATGAACATTGTGTCATTAAAAACCTCCTAGCTTTTTTTAAAAACAGCCTAGTTTTTAAATTTACGCTTTAGGACTCAATACATTGGGAAATAAATTATTCTATCAAATATGTAAATAGTTCCCTCAATTTCTCAGCATAGTTTCATTTTTAGAGAAATACATTCTAATTTAAAATTGATCATATAGGGGAATGAAACTCAATATTTGTGATTTACTTATTCAACTAACATATTTTATATCTACTATATTCTAGAAACTTCTACTGGGAACTTTGTCCTGCTAGGTGAATAAGACATGTGAAGAGAGTGGTGCTGTGGCTCAAAGTAGTAGAGCAGTAGCCTTGAGCAAAAAAGCTCAGGGACAGCGCCCTGGCCCTTAGTGCAAGCCCCATGACTGATCAAAGGAAAAAAAAGGATGTGGAATGTTGGATTTAAAAACATATCACAATGTAATGTAGTGAGTACCAGAGTGTTTCCTGACAATTTTATTTTTACAGGATTTAAAAATATTATATGACTACCATTATTATATGATTGTAGAATGCATGATTTTCTCGTGTTAAATATAGTTGAAATTACTACTGTCATTACTGCTTGTTCATACTTCTAGAAAAAGGGTAACACTCAAAGAGTATGTGGATCAGAGATCCCTAAGTACTTTGCAGAGGGCAAGTTTTTACCATTACTATGCAAAGTGGAAAATCGGGAGATGAAAGGGAAGCCTGGTGTCAGTGGCTTCTGCCTGTCATCCCAGCTACTTGGGAGGCTGAGATTGTTGGGATCTCGTTTTGACACAAGTTTGTGCCAAAATCCCTCAAGGGAAAGCTGAACACTGTGGTATGCCTTTCTGTATTAGCTACCAGGATGCCTAACATAGATGATGGGTGCTCATGGGCTTACCTGGGCAGAAAGGTAAGCTCCTATCTGGAAAATAATAAACAAATATCAGGGCTGCAAATGTAATTTAGTGGTAAGAGCATTTGCTTAGAAAGCATAAGGATCTGAGTTCAAACCCCAAACCACCAAAATACACACACACACACACACACACACACACACACAGGATCTGACACACACACACACACACCGTTCAAACCCCAAAACCACACACACACACACACACACACACACACACACACACAGGATCTGAGTTCAAACCCCAACCCCCCCCCCCCCCCCCCACACACACACCCAGGGCTGCAAATGTGATAGTGGTAAGAGCATTTGCTTAGAAAGCATAAGGATCTGAGTTTAAACCCCAAAACCACCAACACACACAGGAAAAGATCTAGGGAGAGATTGCATGACAGAAGGAGAAGGTGTTTTTAACTCACTTTTAAAAGGAAGTATCTTTTATTGTAAGACTGTTCTTTCCCTATTGTTAGTAGACATCCATTCTTCTTTTTTTTTTCTGGGTCCGGTCGTGGGGCCTGAACTCTGGGCCTGGGCGCTGTCCCTCAGCTCTTTAGCTCAAGGCTAGCGCTCTACCACTTGAGCCACAGTGCCACTTCTGGCTTTTTTCTTTTTGCTTATGTGGTGCTGAGGAATTGAACCTAGGGCCTCATGCATGCAAGGCAAGCGCTCTACCACTGAGCCACCTTCCCAGCCCCACATCAATTCTTATGAAAACAAATTGTGACTATTAAAAAAAATCGTTACCTAAAAAAAAAAAATTGGCCACCTTTTTCTTTTCTTGGGTGAGAAACATATCCTGGAAATCATTTTAATTTTAAGATCAATGGAATCTTTCCGAGCTATGGTAGCTAGGTCAATTAATCTCCCCTTTATTTGATTTTTGTTTTTTAAAGGTACTGGAGTTTGAATTTAGGACCTTACCTTGTGTTCCTTAGGTAGGTCTTTACCAGCTGGGCCATGTCCACAGTCCTTTTTATTTTAGTCTCTTTTTCAGATAGGGTCTCACTGTTTGCACAGGGACATCAGCCTTGATCCTCCTAGATTCCCTTACCTACATTGCCATTGTTAGGTAGCCAGGACTAAAGGTATACCACCACACCTGGTTCATTTCCCCTGTAAATGCGCACTAACATCTAAAGGATGTGTCACTGAACTAATGACCTTCATGCTGTTACACAACCAGTTATTGGTTACTCATTATTTATGCTTATGTTTTTGTGGGGCTCCTGGGGGGCAGGAATGCAGGATGGCCTTTGTAGGTCAGAGGTTCCCATGGGAGCATAATGATACAAATCTCTTACTATCTGATCTTACTTGGGGATTCTGGTTTTCCTAATTTATGTTTATTTCTGAGTGTCTTTTTTTGTGGGGGGGGGAGTATGGGGTTTGAATTCAAGGCATTGTGTTTGCTAGGCAGACACTCTACCACTTGAATCATGCCCCAGTCCCTCCCCCCCTTTTTTTTAATTTGGTGTTGGTGTGAGGGCCCTTGCTTGCTCATGTTTGCATTCTGCTGCTTGATTAATTAGTATTTTGCTGATTAATAGTATTAGTAGCTAGGATAATTAGTAACTAGGGCAACAGGCCTGGTTTTGAACCACAATCATGGTCTCAGCCTCTTGAGTAGCTAGGGTAACAGGCCTGACTCAGTAGCACCTGGCCTTTAGTTTTTATTTTTTCTTGTTATGTTGCCTTGACTGTCTTATATGCCTGAGCTCAAGTGATCTGTTCATCCCAGCCTTCTTAGTATCTGAAACTAGAAGTGTGAACCACTCTGCTCTTGGACTGTTTTGATAGGTTTCCTTTTCAGTATGACTGAAAATCTTTGTTTTTAATTGTTACTATTCAGGAATTGTCTGTTTAAGGGAATGCGCAAGTTCCTGTCCCCTGGCCTGTTGTTCTTGACTTCTTTTAGTGAAGGGAGGTCAATTTAGAAAACTTTAATCTGTGATAAGGAACAAAACATAAAGTTTAGCTTTGCTCTATATGTTAATCTCCGGTAAGTGGACTGGAGGGGTAATAAAGAGAGTTTCAGCATGATGCTTTGTGAATGGGAGCATGTTAGAGTGAGTTGTGGTTCCTTCCTGCTTTCTTCCTCTTTTGCCTCTTATTTTCTGGAATATAGTGTTACTCTAGTCTTTTCTTGTGTTTGAATGGTGCACAGTGTTGAGTAGTACAGACTCTGGAGCCAGGCTGCCTAGGATCCAGTCCTGTCTCCCCTATTTATTAGCTGTATGACTCTGGTGAAGTTACCTAATCTGTACCTTTACACACTCATCTATTAAATTGGAAATAGTACCTGTGGTGTGGGTTGTTCGTTGCAAGGACCGAATGAGATGAAGTGTGTGTGAGTGCTGACACCAGACCAGGGGATGTTCAGCTGTTACCGTTCATCTGGCAAGTGGGGAGTCTTTTGTCTATAATATTCCAATTAAAATAAATAAGGATAAATTTCAACTGCCTAACATTAAAAGGGTCAATATATATTAATTGCTTGGGCTTTAAAAATTGTTAAATATATGAATCTCTTGCGTTTGATGACAGTGACCATACATATTAACTGTTACTGTTTATTTGATGCTTTTCCTGTGGAAAGGCTGTCATTTACATGCTTTTGTAATTCTTAATTCAGAAGTTCTCCATTGAATGGCAAGAGTTTTAGGCCTCATTAAAGGTATCAAAAATGCAATTAACTTAAATGTTCCTAAAAATTTAACCTTTAGCAAATGTTACGTTAATTCACTTTATCCTGTTCTCTTTGCAGTTTCAGAACTTCTGTTGAGCTTCAAGATATGGGTCTAATTTAGAGCTCAGAAGATTTCAGTAACTAACTGGGGTGGGTCTTTCACGTGTAATTAAATATTGATTAAAGCTATGTAGTCATGTACATAAGCAGATTTAATTGATTTATCTACGTATGTATGTTGGTTAGTTGTGGGGCTTGAACTCATGGGGCCACTGTTCCTGAGCACAAGGCTAGTGCTCTATCACTTTGAGCCACAGCACTACTTCTGGTTTTCTGGTGGTTAGTTGGAGATAAGAGTCTCATGGACTTTCTTTACCCCGGCTGGCTTTGACTGAGATTCTTGGATCTCAGCCTTCTGAGTAGTGAGGATTATAGGTGTGAGCCACCAAGGCCTGGCTGGCTGGCTGGTTTTCTTATTTGTTTGTTATAACATATGAAGCAGATCATACTTGGAGAGAAAGCCATATTTGAATACATTTAGTTGGTATGGTCTAGGCTCAGATATTTTCAAACTGGTTAAATATAGAAGCACAGAATCAGAAAGTGATGCCTTAACTTACCATCCATAAGCTACATCAGACTTCATTAATTGGAGGGGTTGGAACCCACTGGTGAACAATCTCTTAAGTTTACAACTATTTTTTTCAGAGAATAGCAGTCTTAATTACTTGTTGTTTCCTAATGTCTGGTGGAAAATCCTGTTTTAAGTGTCCCATCTACTGGATTAAGCTTCTTCTCCTGGAGGGGCTCGGAGGAAGTACCTGTGAGGTCCTGGGGTGTGAGGAAGGAAGAGGGTTTTAGAGAATTTTTATGCAGGTCCCTTGTGCCCAAGGCTGGCTTTTCATCCCCTTGTCTATTGGGTCTCTTAGCTATAAGGTGTACGCGTGTGTACACGTGTGTATACGTGTATGTGTGTGTATGTGCTGCTGTTCCCCTTTCTAGGAAGCATGTGTCCTGACTGTGCAGCCTCAGCTGGGAGGCTGGCCACTGAGGGTGGTTGTGAATGACAGGCTGAACACTGGTAAAGTCCTGAGCGTGCTTAGAGACCCAGGCACTGTGCCCAGCTCTGTAACCCATTCATTGTGGGATCTCTTAATTTTCTTGTTGAAGACTGGAAAATAATGCCGCTTGTTTACCTGAAGATTAATGAGTTAATGGCCTTGGATGAAGCCCACAGCATCTACCCTGGTCATAATTTTCATTACCTCTGCTGGGAAACTCCA
Organism: Dipodomys ordii; assembly: GCF_000151885.1. Classification (NCBI taxonomy): domain Eukaryota; kingdom Metazoa; phylum Chordata; class Mammalia; order Rodentia; family Heteromyidae; genus Dipodomys; species Dipodomys ordii. The sequence continues at coordinate 32,026,718 of NW_012267218.1, forward strand.
GTTTGGGCCGATAAAATAGTGGGAAGAAGACAGAACTGGAAGTGTGCTGTCTGTGTCTTAGCCAGTGGATTGCAAGTCCAACCGTAGGTCAGGTTCTTCTTTAGAGTTTTTTTTTTTTTTTGCTGGTCTTGCTGCTTGAACTCAAGGCCTGGGTACTTTGAACTCAAGGCCCTGAGCTCCTTTTTGCTCAAGAATAGTGCTCTACCACTTGAGCCACAGTGCCACCTCTGGCTTTTTCTGTGATTAATTGGAGATAAGAGTCTCTGACTTTCCTACTTAGGCTGGCTTCAAACTGTGATCCTCAGATCTCAGCCTCCTGAGTAGCTAGGATTATAGGCATGAGCTACTGGCGCCTGGCTAGTGGGAGAACTTTAACCAAAAGTATCTACTTTTTAAGAAACAACACCAAACCAAATGTCCGACCTACTGTTTGTTTGAAAAAGAACAGATGTCTATTCTGAGAACCTATTAAGAAAGATGTTAGTGGTTTTCTTCTTCTGTAAGGGAGGGAGATGGGTCAGCAGAGAGTGTAAATTGAAGAGGAGTTTGTTCTTATTTTCTCACTGCTCTTTTTGAGAGCATTGGTTTTGTTTCATTTTGTTCGTTTATAAAGTTTTTTTTTTTTGGCAGAGAAACCTCATAGAGATCAAGCCAAAACAACACAAAAAGTATAAACAGCAATTGCTTTAAATACCAAGGATGTCAGCATGAAATTAAAATGAATAGACTGACATTTCTGCTATGAAAATTTTTAGCCAAACTGATTTAAACCAACAGTGAAAACTTCTGGCTTCACCTTATAAGGAAACATTTGACCTTTTTCAGTGTTTTTTTTTTGGGGGGGGCGGGGAATGGGGCTTAAAGGTATTGGCATTGGTTAAAATTTTTGGTTAAAATTTGTTTCCATCTTCAAATGGCCATTGGGATGGTTGTCTGTCTTTGGTGGCAGAATAGCAAATGCAGTTGGTGTGTTGGTACATTACAGTTTTCAGAGAGACGAGGTCTCTGAAGCAGAGGGTATGTGTGTTTCCGCCTCCATGTGTAACTGTTAAGAACACTGTTGTCATGTGAATTCTTATTCTTTTGAGCTTACTTTTGAAGTAACTTTCACAGAGAATTCCTGTTACCTAGACATGGATGACAGACTTACACCATTTCCTTTTTTTTTCTTAGACGTTCCAACCTCAGAGCAGCCTGAACTGTTCCTAAAGAAACTTCAGCAGTGCTGTGTCATTTTTGACTTCATGGACACGCTATCTGATCTTAAAATGAAAGAATACAAGCGCTCCACTCTTAATGAACTGGTGGACTACATTACAATAAGCAGAGGCTGTTTGACAGAGCAGACTTACCCTGAAGTAGTTAGAATGGTGAGTTTCTTTTCGCCGCCGCCGACACTTTAAAGCATCTTCGTAGCAACTCACAGGTGTATTTATTGCAGAGTGAGGTCACTGGAGGTTGCCAACCTTCTCAGAGCTAAGCATGAATAGTCAGCACAGTCCTAAAAGTTGAAGAACGTGATTTGATGAGGATGAAATCCAGAACGTTTCAACTACAACAGCATTGAAGGAATCAGTAACTTCAAACTATGAAGCCAAGAAGGCCAGGGTCTTTCTGGATTTCTCACTTTGACAAAAGAAATGACACAGGAGAATTCACAAAAAGGTTTTAGATCTCTGTTTGAAAAATATTCAAGCCTGTTGGATGTCTTGATTTCTTTTTTTCTTATTCATTGTGTGCTGTTAGCAGTGGCTTTAGACTTAATAAAATTGTGATTTGTAGAATCTAGTTAAGGCCTCTCTTGGCTTTATAACTAACCCTGTTCTTTACATTTTCTTTGAAGTCAAGGGTGTTGCCTTTCATGATTTTAGAACAGTGTCTGACAGTCTGTGGCCATTAAGAATGATAGGATGAAATATTAGCATAATTTAAGTAGTTACGTTTTTAATATGTCAGCAGTTAGTTTTCAAAAATTAAGCCAAAATGTGATTGTCTGTTCGATTTCTGAGGGTGGGTTGTTTCTCTTGGTGTACTAGATCATGGATCTAGAGGGCACATGATTTTGAGGGCTGGATGCGGGTGGGGGTGGAGGCTAGTCTCTTGAAATGTGCAGTTAAATAAGCTACAGAGGCCTAGAAGGGTCAGGGTGTCATTGGCAAGTCCACTGGCACAGTTCATGTACTGCAGAATGTCACTGGCTTTGTCTGGTTAACTTGTATTTTTATTTAACGAATTCAGAAAGGAGCCATTTGTGATGGAGCAGATATAATTAAAAATGATAGTTCAGATTTGAAAAAGGGACTTTCATTATCTCTGCTTGAGAAACTGATTGGCCTATGAAGGTCATTTCAAAACAGTGCCAAATGTATTCTTCATATCTATGTAAAAATGAATATTACAGTTATTAATTTACAGCAGTGTGGTGCGGGGATGTTTTATAGGTTAACTGCTGTCATTGAACAGTGCTTCTCAACCAGGAGTGATTTTTGCCTCACAAGGACATTGGCTGAGTTCTGGAAACACATTTTAGTCATAAGCAGTTACAGGAGACAGATGTTTTAATATCTAGTGGGTGTAGGTTAAGGATGCTGCTAACTACCTTATAATGCACAGGACAGTCCTACTAGAAAAATCAGTCCAGGCCCATCCCAAAATGTTGTCTGTTAGAATCCGTGTGAAGATTGTGTTGGCATCCTAGAAGATCATGGATCTAGAAAGGGATGGTTGGGAAGGGTAGAGAAGGCTAGTTTGAATGGTGCACTTAAGCTACAGAGAATCAAAATGGGCAGGGTCTCAAGCTTACTGGGCCAAGTGCTGTTTGTTTTCCAGATATGGTCCATGCTAACTTTACCTGCGGGCCCCACAGTACTGAACCCAGGGCTTCATGATTGCCAGGAAAGAATTAGACCACTTGAGCTGTATCCCTTGTCTCTTTGATTTGTTTTTGAGATAGGGTCTCATTAATTTGGCCTGGACTGGCTCAGATCCATGGTCCTCTTGTTTCTACCTCCCTACCTGCTGGGATTACAGGTCATGTATCTTTTAAATTCAAAAAGAATGGTATACTGTATCTTATGTTTACACACACACACACACACACACACACACACACACACACATCAGTATGTATAAACCTTTTTAAAAATAGCTGCCTAATGTTTTATTGTATAAATCATTTAATCAGTATTATATGGGTATCCTTGTAAATGTAACAGCTTGCCCTTGGAAGAATATCTATATATGTTTATTTTTGTTTTTTCTTTTGTGGTGGCACTGGAGTTTTAACTCAGAGCTTTGTACTTGTTTCAGAGACATTCTATCACTTGAGCCACATGTCCAGTCTAGCTTTGCTTTTGTTGTTTTTCAGCTAGGATTTTGCATTTGTGCCTGGGCTAGCTTGGACCAGAATTCTATTTACATTTCTCTGCGTGGCTGGGATGTCAGGTGTGTACCACCAGGCCCAGTGTTTGGCATATATATAATCTTTCAAGTCATTCTGCAAAAGGGTTACCCTTCAACTTGTCAGTTTATAAGTACAGTGCATCACTATCCTTATCACCCCTTTCATCATTCTTCCCTCCCCATGTTTTTGTTGCTATGCTGTCTTGCCAGCTTTTTCTCAGCCTGGCCCAAACCACAATCCTCTATCTCTGTCCATTCTCTTTTAGTGATTTTAGATTTGGAGGAAGAAGGATGGAAAGAGGAAGGTTGAACAAATGTAGGCATAGTACTCAGTAGACATTATGGGGAAAATGAAACTATGGAATTTGTGGGCATGTATGGGAGGGGGAAACTGAGTGAAAGTGAATTAACGGGTGATATTGTCCAAAAAGAAATGTACTCATTTCCTGACTTAGGAAAAAATAACAGCTATGTACAACACCTTAGTAATAACAATAAAAGTATATTTTAAAAAAGATTTTAGATTTTTAGGTAGAAAAATTGAGAGAAAAATGCAAAGTGCAAAGATCTGTATGTGTGAGCCGGTAGGTACTAGGGTTGAATGCAGGGCCTGGGTATAGTCCTTGAGCTTTTTTTGCTCAAGATAGCGTTCTATCCAGATGAGTCTCTTAATTTTAGGGCTGATGTTCCTGTTAGGGACCAATGAGAGTTGTCTGCGTTGGGAAAGCATTTTTTTTCTTTTTTCTTTTATTGTGAAAATATTGTACAGAGAGGTTACAATTACATGGGCAAGGTAATGAGTACAGTTCTTATCAAGCATTGTTGCCTCCTCCTTTGTTTCCCCTTCCTGTCCCTTCCCATCCCTCTCCCCCAAGTTTTAAAGTTTGTTTTTCGACATAACGACTTGTACATCTCATTGTTGCAATGGGTCCACCTGTATCCCTATTTAAATGATTTGTTTTTGCCCTTCCCTTCCACAAATTATACCAACATCAAATACGGTGAAAGCAGGGGTTATACTGTGGGGGAGGGACATACAAAGCAACAAAGAAATCATCTTATAAATATGTTAGAAACAATCACAAGAAAAAAAAAACATTTGAATACTTGTCTTGGGGTTCATTTCACCTAACATCAACTTATCTGACCTTTTCTGCTTATCTCAGACATATACTAGTTATTGCAAATAAGGGAAACCATGGGACCTATGTTTCTTTGGGCCTGGCTTACTTCACTTAATAGAATTTTTTCCAAGTGGGAAAGCATTTTTTAATATGAAGTCTGGATACACATATACAGACTACTAGAATTGAGAGAAAAACAATGCTATCAGAGGTGAAAGCTGTACCACTGAACTACATCCTGATCTTGAGCTTGAGCTCAGGACATGGGCACTCTGTCTATGAGCACTCTCTCGCTTTTTTTGTTTGTTTTTTTTGTTTTTGTTTTTGGGTCTGGTCGTGGGGCCTGAACTCTGGGCTTGGGCGCTGTCCCTCAGCTCTTCAGCTCAAGGCTACCACTACCACTTGAGCCACAGTGCCACTTCCGGCTTTTTTTCTTTTTGCTTATGTGGTGCTGGGGAATCGAACCCAGGGCCTCATGCATGCAAGGCAAGTGTTCTACTACTGAGCCACCTTCCCAGCCCTCTCTTGCTTTCTTATATCCCCCTTCACCCCTGTCTCCCTCTCTCTCACCTTTCCTTTGTCTCTCCTTTCTCACTTCCCCTCCCTTCCCCTCCCCACCCCTCCCTTCCTCCCTCTCCTCTTCCCCTCTCCTTCCCTCTCCCCCCTCCCCTTCTCTCCTTGTCCTCACTTTCTCTCTCTTCTCTCTCCCCCCCTCCTTTTTCTCCCTCTCTTCTCTCTCATCCTCCTCCCTTTCCTGGCACTCTCTGTATTTCTCTCTTAGCTGGTTCTCTACCCCATGGCTCCACTTCTGGCTTTTTTTGGGTAGTTTATTGGTGTTAAATCTCATGGACTTTTCTGCCCTGGTTGCATTGAACCTTAGTTCTCAGATCTCAGCTTCCTGAATAGCTAGGATTAAAGGGTCACATGCTCATGCACACAGAGTCTGGGTTCACCAGTAGCCAAGGTTTGTTTCAATCTCTGTGTCCTGCCTCAACCTCCTAAGTGCAGAGAATACAGGTGTGTGCCATGGCCCGGGTCATGGTTTTTCTCTGCTGACAAGCTCACAGTCTGTTAGAGAATATTCCCATGGGAATTATAATGTAGTATCAGACTCAGTAAGTAGATATGGGACAAGGAAGGAGTGGAAAGTAGTGATGATTGATTGGGGGTAGATAGGGCAGGCGTTCCAAAATAAAGCCTCAGTAGGGTTATCAAGAAGATGAATGTATGTATTCTATGTGGCTGAACAAACATTGAAATGAAAAAGCAAATTACACGGTACAAATTACACTATACAAGTCCCCAAACACATGACAGATACAGGGAAGCATTGGCAGTGCTGTGGTGTTACGGTGGTGTGTGTGCGCTCACATGCTCTCAAGTGGGAGGAGTGGCAGCAGCTGCAGATGCTGAGCTGGGTCAGCTTCTGAAGGAGTAGACTATGAAGAACCATTGAACAGCCTGAAGCAGAGCAGGGATAGACGTAGAGTTCTATTTTAATTTGGAGGGGCTGAAAGTGAAGGGGGTGTGTTTAACTTAGAGGAGTTGTGGAGGGCCTTAAAGCTAGTGTAGGTGTTGAGAGGAGAGGAAAGAGTAATGTTGAAATGGACTTTGGAGGAAAAATTGAAGCCATATTTATCATTGTTGTGATGTTTGGGGGAGAGAGACAAGTATTAGGATAGCTGTGGCAGTGAGGTAGTTAATACTTCATAGAGAGAGCATGGTTTGGACCGAAGCTCAGGGGTTGAAGTTCGCTGTGTTCATATTGAAGTTGCTGGGGAAGGCATAGGTGGGGAAATGTGGAGATGGAGTGGGGCAGGTGAGAGAATGGCCAGTGATGGAACTGCAGAACCAGTGTAGCCGGTAGAAGGGAGCCAGGGGTTGCAAGGATGGAGGAGGAAGCGGAAGTGAAAACAGTCACAGTGATTGTTGCCAGCACAGTGGCACCTTGGATATGAGTCTTCCTTTGAATGAAGTGCTCTCATTTCGCTAAAAAAAGTATGTAACTTTGTCACCTAGTTATTGCTGATATTTTCATATTTTGCCTTTATACATGCCTAACTCCAAATCTAGTGTCTTCTGAATAACCCAAATTCTAAAACATATGATTTTTCTAAAGCTGAAGTAGCTTTAATATAAAATACATTGTTATGTTTTTCTTCTTTTCTATTGAGACTTTTCCAAGTCCTTTATAATGTTTCTTGGCCAGTGTTACTTTTATTCTTTTTCTCACTCTCAAATTATATCCTGTCACCTTGGTTGGCTATAAGTGCTGTCTCTTTAGAATATTCTTAGATTTAACTGGAAATTACAGCTTGAGTTAGCATCTTTAATAGAATTATGTTTTTTTTTAAACCATGCATTTGTAATGAGATGTTTCATTCTGTCTTGTTATACTCTTAAGGAATGCTTATTTCACTATATACACTCCTGGTTGAAATGTTGTTTTATAGTGGGATTGAGCAAATAAGAACTGTCCATTTTTCATTGAGCTATATCTGATAAGGAATGTAACTGTATATCCTGGCTAGAATTTGCCTTGAAGGTAGTTTTGTAGATCCAAAGGAGTTAAAATTTGCATGTTAGTAGCACAAGAGTTGAGGTTAGTAATACTACTTACAAGGCTATGAATAATGAAAGAGAACTAAGATGTTTACGAAAGGTACTTAATAACTGAAGTTATTAGGAAAGCTTGAGAATTGAGTAAGGCTCTAAGAGGTAAGACTAGAGAATAAAGTTAATGTGTTAGTATTGGGGCTTGAACTCAGGGCCTGAGTTCTGTCCCTTACCTCTTTTGCTCAAGACTGGTGAGAGCCACACCGCCACTAGAGTCAGAAATTAAAGAATTTCTAGGCATATAGGACAGAGTTTAAAGTTATAACAAAGATTAGCAAAGACAATTTTAGGATGAGATCTGAATTTATTACAGAAGAATCTGAATTTAAAAGCAGATTGTTAACAGCTGCAGTTTGTTAGAGAATGGAGAAACTAGTGGTATGTTTTAATAACATCTTAAACTCACTTTTTGTTCCTCTAATTAATGTTCAGTTAACAATGTTTAGCAATTTGGGTGCTTATAGATTAATTTCTGGGCTCACTGAACCCTCTTTTGAGTGCTAACGTTTATAGTGTGCTATACATTCTATTTTTATGGTAGATTAAATTTTCAGGGTAAATTTGACTTAGTTTAAGTTGAATTTTGCTATATGTGCAATAAACAGGTATGCTAGATACTGCTCAGCTGAGAGCATCGTAATGTAAGACTGGAAAGGAGCAGGGTCCTCCCGTTGATGTCAGCAGCTAAAGATGAAAGCTGAAGTCATTAGCATGACTTCACCAAGGAAACCATCTGGGCCTGGAGTTTTCTCTGTGGGAAGGTTTTTGTTTTTGGCTGTGCTAGGGCTTGAACCCAAGCCCGGAGCATGCCATGCACACACCCTACCATGAACGTCATCCCAGCCCCTGCGGGAAGGTTTTAGGTGATGGATTCAGATGATCTTATTTTAACTTTCAGAGGTTGTTAGAGTAGTTGAGGAAATTTAGAATTTCAGCCTCTTTTTTTTTTTCTTTTTGAGCTTGAACACAGGACCAGGATTCTGAACAACAACAACTCCTCCTCCTCCTCTCCCCTCCCACCCCCCGACTTTCATGTCTGGGCTGACTGAACCTCGATCCTCAGATCTCAGCCTCCTGAGTTGCTAGGATTACAGGCGTGAGCCATTGGTGCCCAGCTACAGTCATGTTCTCAATCTTTACATGTTTTCCCAAAGACTCCCTTGTTTGTAGCATGAGTTAATTCAGTCTTCATGGCAGCCCTGTGGATAGGTACTTTTATTTTAGGTACAATTTTATGGATAAGGTAAAGCAAATGCAAGAGAAGTTAAAAGTACTCAAAGCCCCACACCTGGGTGTCTAGGTCACTGATCCCAGGCAGTGTGGTTCCAGAGTCTTATTTAACTGCTCTGATTTCATCCTTCCCAGTAAGAATGAGGATCAAAGTCCCTCATGGTTATATTCTAGCCTCTACATTGTGTTTTCTTCCTTGAACTCTTCTAAATAGGTGAAAAAGATTTCTAACAAGCCAGGCGTTGGTGGCTCATGCCTGGAGCTACTCAAGTGGCCACTGAGATCTAAGGATTGTGGGTCAAAGCCAGCCAGGCAGGAATGTTGGTGAGACTTTTATCTTCAATTAACAACTTAAAAAAAAAAAGCTGGAAATGGCAGTGTGGCTAAAAGTGGTAGAGCACTAACTTTGAGCACAAAAGATCAGGGACAGTGCTCAGGCCCTGAGTTCAAGCCCCAGGACCGAGACATGCACACACGTCTGCGTGCACCCCCCCCCCCCAAGATTTTTAGCCTTCCGTGTATCTTACACTGCTTCTGACAAGGCTATACCAAATAAGTGGGCTCTAGGTCTAAAAATAAGTTGACTTTTGCCTAAGAAATAACTTTTCTTTTATCCTCTCTTCTCCCACCACCTCCCCACCTTGTATAATAACTTTACATTGTCTTTGTTTTGTTCTTAAATTACTAATACCTCTCAACTGTTCCCTGCTCTGACTTCCTCCCACTATGGTGATTTGGGAAGTTAGAAATAAAAGTTCAGGAAGAGGGCTGTTTGAAGCCCATTGCTGTTCCACTCAGAAAAGCATTCCTGAAGGATTCTGTAGTCCCTAACTTCACAGGCTCCCTCAGTACCTTCCCTCTCCTGCCCTACCACTGGCCACTCCAAATGACAGGCTCTTTCTGGCTAGATGTGTGCCACTTTGGTTGCCTGGTTTGTGACTGACTTGGTTGAACTCAGAGAAGACACATAAAGAAATTAAGGAAATTCCAAGGTCAGTGTCAGAATTTTTATATTTTTTATTTTTATGTTTTGCCAGTCTTGGGGCTTGCACTCAGGGCCTGGGCACTGTCCCTGAGCTTTTTTGCTCAAGGCTGGCACTCTGCCACTTGAGCCACAGCGCTACTTCTGTTTTTTTCTGTGTATATGGTGCTGGGAAATCCAACCCAGGGCTTTATGCATGCTAGGCAAGCACTCTACATTCCCAGCCCTCAGTGTCAGAATTTAGCGTGAGAAAAGTATTATCTAATGGTTAGCTGTGTGTCTATTGAATTGGCTCTCCATATCTAGGCTCTGCATCCATGGGTTCAACCATTGCTGACCGAAAATATTCTAAAAGATTGCATCTGCATTGAATATGAACAGATTTTTTCCTTGCCATGATTTCCTTACATGATTCCGTATAACGCAATATAACAACTATTTCATTGTAATGCATTTACAATGTAAGGCATCTAGGGATGATTTGAAGTATATCGGAAGGTGTGTACAGGTGATCAGACAACTGTGGTCTGTGGATGCCTGGGTATGACTGAGCCAGAGGCAGCCAAGAAACTCCTAAGTGGCTTAGTAAGCTTTGATTGGGAGCAAGGAGTTCTACTCCTTGATTTCCCCTCCATGTCTGTGATGTCTCTTCCCTAGCCCTGTTCACCTTGCTTTCCTTTTTTGTTTTCTGCCTGGATGAGAGGTACAGGTAGACCAACCTGGGTCCAGTTTGTCTGCTTACCTGGCTGTGTGATCTTGGGCAAATCTTTGTCCTCTAAGTTTGTTATTCCAGTATAACTTTAAGGTTATTGTAAAAATTAAATTACGAAAATGCTTAGCACATTAGCTAAGTATATAATGCAACTATTGTTGTGGTTGTTATTGTTACTCATGGTACCACCTCCAATAGACTGACCTAACTTTTCTTTAAATGAATATGTTTTTCTAGTTACAAGGAAGACTTGCTGTCCAGTGAACTTTTTGCTGTCTCAGATAACACACACACACACACACACACACACACACACACACACGCGTGCGCGCGCACGCACACACACGCACACACACTCTCTCTCTCTCTCTCTCTATTGGTCATGGGGCTTTAACTCTGGGCATTGTCTCTGAGCTCTTTTTGCTCAAGGCTAGCACTTGCCACAATCCCTTCTGGTTTTCTGGTAGTTAATTGGAGATAAGAGTATCTTGGATTTATCTGCTGGGCCTGACTTTGAACTGCAGTTCTCATATTGCAGCCTCCTGAGTAGCTAGGATTACAGACATGAACCACCAGTGCCCAGCTAACTTTCTATATCTTAAGAAAAATTATCTTTAAGTAGTTGTACAAGGGAGGTGTCATTTAACAAAAGCATTATATGAACACAATGCCACCCCCTTCAACAATCTGACCCACACCTTCCCTTATATTTCTTAGTTTTGTGGCTTATACAGAGAATTCTTTTTTTTTTGGCCAGTCCTGGGGCTTGAACTCAGGGCCTGGGCACTGTCTCTGAGGTGCTTTTGCTCAAGACTAGCACTCTACCACTTGAGCCACAAGGCCACTGCTGGCTTTTTCTCTTTATGTGGTACTGAGGAATCGAAAACCTGTGGCTTCATGCATGCTAGGTAAGCACTCTACCACTAAACCACATTCCCAGCCAGGTAAGCACTCTACCACTAAGCCATATTCCCAGCCCTTACAAAGAATTGTTGGCTGCAGTCCCCCCCCCCCCCCCCCCCCCCCCTTCCCTCCTTCATTGTCTACTCTTTTCCCCTTGAGCCCCCCTGCCCCACCATTTTTTGTCTTTTCATGAACAGTTTGGGTTTTAAATTTACTCTCTGGGAAATTTTCTTTCAAAATTTTAGAGAGGGCTCCTTGTGCTTATGTGTTTGTAATCATCTACATTTGTATGTGTATGGCCCCTAGTTCACCTAAATATTTTTTTCCTTCCTGAAACACTATGTTAACAATTGACCATTTGTCTGCACAAATTCTCTCTGAAGTGCTTAGCTTTAAGTCTACTAAAGAGAGAGTTTTCACTTAGGAATCAACTGTTTGCTTCATTTATAAGCTGTAGTAGTATTTCTGGCATAACTGCTTTAAAGGGAGTTCAGATTTTTTCAGTGTAGTTGATTGACAGCTGTGACTTGTTTAGCATTGATGTACCCCCAAATAGCCTCTCCCTATAGTCAGAGTGGTGGGCCATGTAGGATAAGTTATAGTACTGTATTCAGAGTTTAGTCTCTGTTTTCTCCTTCCATTTGATTTAGCATTGAGAATGAGCTTGTGGCTTAGAGGCATAAGCAACGCTTTTATAGAGAAATCTGTGAAGAAAATGGGTGATAAAAGTGGTTGCAAAGTATTACCTCTTTTGTATGTATAAGATGCCTTAGATAATTCTTGATCTTGGTGTAGTTTGTACAGATTTGCTGTTTCTCTATGGAGAGATAGAAATGAGGGGGAGAGTGTTTTACTAGTTGATTCTCTTAAGGGAAAGCTGTTACACCACAGTGAGGCATGATGAGCTGGAGAAGCAGAGGAAGGAAACTAGAGTCTCAGTGTGGAATTCAGAAGACAGTAATGCCTGAGGCAAGAATTTGGCAAGAAGTCATTGAGCAGGTCATTTCCAGGAGGTGGTAGCTGGCTGCCGACCAGTATTTAAAGCCAAACTTGATCTGTAAATGAAAACAAGAAGAAATACGCTATCTCATGACCTCTCAGGTGGAAAGTACTATTGCAAAGTGGAGAGAAGAGATGGAATGAAAACACAATTACCATGTTATGTATAGAGAGGTGGTGGGAAAGCACAAATGAATGGGGTCCTGGCGGCCAGGGAAGGCCCGCACTGTGGGAGTAGGAGAGTGAGAAAAGAACTGTTTTGCAGAATTTGCTAAGTGGGAAAGCAAGTATATTTTTTTTGTGCTGGTCCTAGGGCTTGAACTCAGAGCCTGGGTGGGCCGTGGTCCCTAAGCTTTTGTGCTCAAAGCTAGCATTCTGCCAGTTGACCAGCTTTTTTGATCACTAATAGGAGGTAAGAGGCTCATGGACTTTACTGCTTGGTCTGGTGTTAACCATCAGATCTGAGCCTCCTGAATAGTTAAGATTACAGGTGTAAGCCACTAGGGCCAGCGAGCAACTTTTTTGGGGGGCAGGGGGAAGGAGAGGGGTTGGTCATGGGGCTTGAACTCAGGGCCTGGCACTGTCCCTAAGCTCTTTTGCTCAAGTGTTCCACCACTTGGAGCCACAGCAACATTTTAGGTTTTCTGATAGCTAATTGGAGATAAGTGTATCACGGACTTTCCTTCCTCGTTTGGCTTCGAACCTTGATCCTCAAACCTCAGTTTCCTGAGAGGCTAGGATTATAGGTGGAAGCCACCTGTGACCTGTTCAGGCAAGTGTATTTTTTTTTAACACAATGGATAAGAAAGTGGTGTTGGAAAATGGATGTTTCCTGACCCTTTGGAAATGTTAGTAGCAAGTTGTGCTAGGTAGTTAATGGGAAGCTTCTGCCTTTCCTTCAGAATGTAAGGGCTTCCAGGAGACTAGGGTAGAACACTTTGGGCCATGTTATAAACGTTTGTTAAGTTTATTTATTAAAAATATTTTTTATTGTGAAAATACTGTACAGAGGGGTTACAATTACATGGGCAAGATAATGAGTACATTTCTTATCAAGCATTGTAGCTTCCTCCTTTGTTTCCTCTTCCCATCTCTTACTTCCTTCTGCCCCGCAGTTTGTTAAGTTTAGACAGTTCAGAGTGCTGGAAAATTGAGTTTTGTATTTGTACTGCTCTTAATAAATAACAAAGGGAGGAATCTGTTCCTGGAAAGGATAGAAAGGATAGAAGAGACGTTATTTAAGGGGTAAAATAACAAGAAAGCAGCCGGGCGCTGGTGGCTCACGCCTGTAATCCTAGCTACTCAGGAGGCTGAGATCTGAGGATCGCAGTTCAAAGCCAGCCCGGGCAGGAGAGACCGTGAGACTCCTATCTCCAATAAACCACCAGAAAACCTGAAGTGACGCTGTAGCTCAAGTGGTAGAGCGCTCGCCTTGAGCTGAAGAGCTGAGGAACAGCTCCCAGGCCCAGAGTTCAAGCCCCACGGCCGACAAAAACAAGAAAGCTGTGGTGTTCAAATGCACCTGTCGAGTGTGAGCTGACCGAGGGCAGAGCTGACAGCTGGCAGCACCTGCCCCCAGGTCCTTCAGAGGCCCTTATGCCCCCCCACCCCCTGCCTGTCCCTAAGGTGAGGCCAGCATGCATGAGCTGTCCCAGCCGCCCTTGCAGAAGTGTGGCTTAGTCACTGTGTTCTAAGCAGGGATGTTAGCCCAGGACTGGACAGAATCTGTGGTCAGATGTCTGCCAGGTAGCTAGCATAGGGCTCTGTTTTATTAGTGAAAGGTGACAAACAGAGAGATACACCCACTCACACAGAGCGTATAAGAGATCGACCGGTTTCTATAGTGGTTCCTGCTTTTTAGTGATTTCAAATAACAAAACACCAGGAGCTAGAATGCATATATACACACACATCAGGAGCTTCCTTCCCCCCGCCCCCATCCCCAACACCTCACCCAGTCCTGGAGCATGAACTTGGGGCCTGGGGACTGTCCTTGAGCTTCTTTTTTGCTTAAGGCTAGCACTCTACCACTTGAATTCACAGCATTACCTTCGGCTTTTTTTCTGTTTATGTGGTGCTGAGGAATTGAACCCAGGGCTTTGTGCATGCTAGGCAAGCGCTCTACCGATAAGCCACATTCCCAGCCCCCTTCCATATGTTTTGTGTGTGCTTTATAAAAGAAAATGCAAAGATTCTGAAAAATTTTAAAGTTCTGAGTTTAAAAAATACAGAATTCAGGAGGTTCAATTTTTCTTGTAGCATTTGCTGATTTTGAGCCATGAAGTGTTTAAAGCAATTATCAGAATTTACATTCTCAAAAAAACCCGTACTGGTATTGTTTAATGAACTTCTGTGCTTTGGCTCTTAGAGAAATCACTTACCCACCAAGGTTAGTAACTCTGGGACTTGGACGGTGCAGAGCGGCCAAAGCCTGGCCTAACGTGGCTTGGCTGTGTGAGCGCCATGCTGGACTGTGAATGCAGCCACCCAGCGCCTGCACTGTGACAACTGCAGTGTTTACACCTCTATTTTTGGATTCTAAGATTTAATATCAACAATCTTCACTTTTGGATTCACCGCTACGTTTCCAATTTTGGAGAGGGAGCAGCGTAGTTGTCTCTGTGAAATATCATTTCCTTGTGATAGTTTTGTGTGGGAATAACAGACTCTCGGTAATTAATTTAACATCACTGCCTCCATTTCAGCAGGTTAAAAGGTGCCTCTTAACTTTGAGCAAAGTTCAGTCTTGAAACAGAAGCCTAATGAGACAGAGGGCTTCTGGTCAGAATTAGTGGGTAGTAAGGTAGAGAGGCATGAACTGATCTAGATCATAAGGGGTTTGGCAAGCCAAGAAGAGGTTAGACTTAATCTTATAGACAGTGAGCAGGAAGAGGGTGGAATTTTTTAACAGGAGGTGAGATATAAATGATCCTCTTTCTCTTTTCTTTAATTGGTTACATTAGTTTTACAGAGGGAGATTTCATAACAATGAAATTTTCACACAAATTTGTAGTATGTTTTTTTTTTTTTGCTGTCCTGGACCTGAACTCTGGGCCTAGGCGCTGTCCCTCAGCTCTTTGGCTCAAGGAGAGTGTACACCTGGGTGCTGTCCCTGAGCTTTTCAGCTCAAGGCTATTGCTCTACCATTTGAGCCACAGCACCACTTCCGGCTTTTTCTGTTTATGTGGTGCTGAGGAATCGAACCCAGGTCCTCATGCATGCAAGGCAAATACTCTACCACTGAGCCACCTTCCCAGCCCTACAAATTTGCAGTATGTTCTAATCAGTCTCCCCTCCCATCACTCTCCTTCTCCCCCTCCCCTTTCTCCGAACAGTGTCAACAGGTTTCTTCGTTCTTTTTTGACAACATTCATCCTTCTTTAAAGTGTATTCAGAATTCTCCTCCTTCCCTCCCTCCCTCCCTCCCTCCCTCCCTCCCTCCCTTCCTAAACCAGTTTCATGGACTTTTCTGCCTGGGCTGGCTCTAAATTGTGATCCTCAGACCTCAGCTTCCTCAGCAGCTACGATTATTGGTGTGAGCTAACAGCGCCAGGCTCACTCTTTATTATTTTTCCTCCCCTTCCCTGTTCCCTCCTAAGTAGTAGTCCTTTAGTTAGATTCATTTTTTTATTATTATTTTTTATTGTGAAAATACTGTACAGAGGGGTTACAAGATAATGAGTACATTTCTTACCAAGCATTGTAGCCTCCTCCTTTGTTTCCCCTTCCCATTCCTTCCTATGATACCCCCCTCCCCTACCCAAACCTCCCCCCCCCCGTTAGATTCATTAAGTAGATGTTTTGTTATTTTGTTTTTGAAGCTTGTCTTGCTCAGTGTGATGTATTCCAATTGCATCTACATTCCTGTGAATGATATGATTTCACTTTTCTTGATGGCTGTTTAATATTCCATAGTGTTTGCTTGTACTTGCATCTGTAACTTTATTCATGTATTGTTGTGCATCTGATTCCATCATTTGGCTATTGTGAACAGTGATGCAATACAGGTAAGTTATACAGGTGTTTTTCTGGTATTTTGATTTAGTCTTCTTTGGATATGTACCCAATTCTTATTTTTCTTACTCTAGTACCTACATGGAAAGTTTTTGCTCTTTTAAACCCAGGATGGTAGATAGCCAAGGGCTCATGTCCTCATTTTGTCAGAAGGGGGCAGAGGAAGAGGCAGTAGAGAAGAATGCATGAAAAAACACTCCTCCTATATATTTTTTCCCATGCTCATCCCTGAAAAGAAAAAAAAAAATCAGTTATATTTTCAGTCACTTTTCACTGAGTCTGCTTTTTCCTCTTAAAACTTTGTAAATTTAAACATAATAACATATAATTTTGCGAATAGGCCTTAGGCCTATTAAAGTTAATAATTGTATATGTGTATATATATATTTTTTTTGGGGGGGGTCCAGTCGTGGGGCCTGAACTCTGGGCCTGGGTGCTGTCCCTCAGCTCTTCAACTTAAGGCTAGCGCTCTACCACTTTGAGCCACAGCACCACTTCCGACTTTTTTTTTCTTTTTTTCTTATGTGGTGCTGAGGAATCGAACCCAGGGCTTCATGCATGCAAGGCAAGTGCTCTACCACTGAGCCACCTTCCCAGCCCAATAATTGTATATATTTTTAACTGTTGCTTAATTGAGATTTTAACATTGTTGCCATTCTAGGAAATTCCTTTGTACCATTTTCCTGTTCTTCCTTGTTAATTTTTTTTCTCATCTTACTCTATGTATATTTTTTCAATTCTTTAAAAAATTCTTTAGGAAGTAGTGCTGTGGCTCAAATGGTAGAGCACATGCCTTGAGCTGAAGAGCTCAGGGATAGTACCAAGGCCAAGAGTTCAAGCCCCACAACCAACAAAAAACAAAATAAAATAAAAAATTCTTTAGCATCGTGATGTAAACATTCTTTCATGTAATTAAAAAAAAAACTAGTAGTGTACTATGAGAATGTGCCATTATTTAACTGCTTTCCTATCTGAGGCTATTTAAACAATTACCAACTTTTTATTGTTAAAAGTAATACTATCAGGCCTTAGTGGCTTATGCCTGTAATCCTAGATACTCAGGAGGCTGAGATCTGAGGACTGAGGTTCAAAGCCAGTCTAGGCAGGAAAGTCTATGAGACTCTTATCTCCAACTAACAAACTAAAAAGTGATATAGCCGTGTGGCTCAAATGGTGAGCACTAGCCTTGAGCACAAAAGCTCAGAGACAGTGCCCAGTCCTATGTTCAAGCCCCTTTCCACCAATAATACCACCATGAGCACCAACACAAAAGAGTTGTTTTTTTTTTTTTTTTTTGGTCAGTCATGGGGTTTGAACTTTGGGCCTAGGTGATGTCCCTGAGCTCTTCAGCTCAAAGGGAGCGCTCTACCATGTGATCCACAGTGCCGCTTCCAGAGATATTTTGAAGTAATAAGCAAAACAACTTGTTTAATCCATTTTATAACAGGTAGAGGAAGAAAAAAATCAAGAACTCCAGAGGTTTACAGAAATAGCAAACCCATGAAAGAGCAGGGGACAGTGAGAGGAAAGTTCTCCATGGATATGTGGCAGCCAATGTCAATGAGATTGGTTTTGAACAGACCAGGTTTGAGATGAGAGGAAGATGGGCAGAGGAGTTAAGGATATTTCTAGTGCCCTGAAAAAAAAAAACAAAAACCAACAGGCAACATAGAAAAGGTTATAGAAAAGCATTGAGAGGCTAGCAGTTTAGAATGGATAGAGACTTGCTAAGTATGGTGCCTTGGTGATTGATTTGTGTTGTTTATTAGAGGTAATAATACTTGAAGGCCTTCATTTGAATTCTGTATTCAGCCCATGGATTGTGCATGTGCTTTGGTTTTCTATTTTGCTTCATAGTAAGATCTACTAATGTAGAGGGTGCTAATTCTGAGAAAGAAAACTGATATGGAGCTCTCATTTTGCCTTGGCTAAATTAGAGAAGCTACTATTTGGTTTTCTTACTGGACTCTTTGCCACTCGAGAGATTCCCATATTTAAATAGGGAAATAAAATTATTTGAATTAGTTACTGGAGGATAGAGGAAATAATTTCAGAGGAGATTAATCCCTAACTTTTAACTATAGTGGATTGCATACATACATGTGTGTGTGTGTGTATATATATATATATATATATATATATATATATATTTACTTCCTTTACTCCAACCAGATTATTGAAAAGAAGTAAAACCCACAAGAGCAAAACAAAAAAGGAGAGATCTCAGAGGCAACATTTTGGAAGCTGACAAGCAAATACCCACTCAGTTACTCCCCGATAGAGAAAGCTAAACCCAAAGCAGTAGCCAGGGAAATCTGGAAAGAAGCCAAGTCACACCACTTTAACTCCAAGGATGTTGATAAATGCAGAAATAGGAAATGTAGTGGCGAGTTCATATAACAAGCCAGAACTCTTGATCCCATCCTGCTTTGTCCAGACTAGGCAGCCAGGTGACATCCCTCAAAAATCCCACCAAAGACGGAAGGTTCACTCTCTGGAGAGGCCAAAGCTGCAATGAATCTTGACTTGGGGGTGTTGGGCACAGCTGAGAGCAATAAGAGGTCTGGGAAGATCCTTCAGCATTTTCCCACACGGCCCTAGGTTGGCTGCTTGCTAGTCATTCAGGACATAGATGATTTTTCTCTGGAGTGCTAGCAAAAAGCCCTAAAGACACAAGCTAAAGGAGAGTTTTTAGAGCATTTACAGATGGCTAAGGTAGCCCAGTCTCACTACAGGCAAGCAATCCAGTGCCACCATTTGAGGTTGACTGTATGTGTCACAGAGCAGTCAGAGTTCAGACTTGCTGGATTTAAATCCTTTCTTCCATCAGTAATCTGACATTAATCGATTTTGCCTAATTTTGAACTTAAATAAGTGGAATCAAACTGTGTATGTGAGTGTATATACACATAGTTTATATATAATGTGATGTGTATATTTGTGTTTACATGTATACACACATTTGCATATATACACATATACATACATTTTTTTGAGAAGGTCTGCTTTCTTTAACTGAACATTATACCTATAACCATGCCTCTAACTTGTTATGAATAGCTGTAGCTTATTCTTTTTCATGGATATTTAATACTACTTGCATATGTTGTAATTTATCATTTCCATTGTTTAATGAACATGTAAGTTGTTTTTGTTTGGCAACGATTGTGAATGTTGCTTCCGTGAGCTTATGTATCCTAGGTGGCACTAATAATCACTACACAAATGGAGCTCTGCTTAAGTGTGTTTGTATTTTCCTTATATTTTTCTTTCTATCCTCTCTTCTCTTCCTTTTTGCTGTCTTTGAGGCATCTCTGTTCTCTTAATGAACATGACAGGTGAAGGAGAGTGGAAAGTAATAAACTATTTAATAAAATGGTTTATTAAGCCATAGTTTTCTTTTTCACATTTGGCCAAGACTGAAATTTATTTTTTGTACCATAGTTAACAGTAGCCAACAATAAAATAAAATACGAAGAAAGAACAGAGAGGCCCTCAAAGCAAAGAGCTTTTAGGTCTGAGGCCTTGCTTGTAACACTTACCCCTTTGAATGGAGGTTCCTTCTTAATATTAGTGTCATTTTAGGGAACAGACCTGGCCACTAAAAGTACAAGCATCTCCTAAAATTTGAACTTCAGGTAATAAATAAGACTGTCTCAAATACTGCATAGGGACAGACAAAAGTATTTTTTTAATCTGAAATTTAGATTTAACGAGGTGTCCTGTATTTAATTTGGCAATCCTAGTTATTTCCATTTGTTTATATTAGGTAGCAGACGTGGAGAGACAAGGGGCTCTTGAGGGGCTCAGAATCTGAAACATGAATGGATGTGAGGAAGAGCAAGAGATTGCGTCATCATGCTGCTTGATAGCAGGGATTTGAATTCCTGGTCGAAGCTGAGCAAGGCCACTATGGCAGATTTTGTGTGTGTGTGTGTGTGTGTGTGTGTGTGTGTGTGTGTCTGTGTGTCTGTGTGTCTGTGTCTGTGTCTGTGTGTCTCTGTGTCTGTGTGTCTCTGTGTCTGTGTGTCTCTGTGTGTCTGTGTGTCTCTGTGTCTCTGTGTCTGTGTGTCTGTGTCTGTGCCTTTGGCTGGTAAAGGGGGTGGGAGGAACAAACATGTAAGAGGAGATGATTTGAGAAGAGTTTTAAGAATATGAGGGAGTAATAAAGGTTAAAAAAAAGAGATAAGGATAGGAAAGAAGAGAAGTCAGGTCCATCATGGTTTCTAAGAGCTGGAAGTGGTGCATCAGGGAAAGGACTCAGAACAAGTATGTGCTAGACATTGCCACCTGAAGGAGTTGTCGCTCTGTGTCCCTCAGTTTTCTTGTTTGTAAGAAGGCCCTGACAGGTTGTGATCCTAAAAGCTCCACAGTGAGACCTCTTTTCCTAAGTCTTCTCCCTTTCTTTCTTTTTTTTTTGGGGGGGGGTCCGGTTGTGGGGCCTGAACTCTGGGCCTGGGCGCTGTCCCTCAGCTCTTCAGCTCAAGGCTAGCGCTCTACAACTTGAGCCACAGTGCCACTTCCGGCTTTTTTCTTTTTGCTTATGTGGTGCTGAGGAATCGAACCCAGGGCCTCATGCATGCAAGGCAAGCGCTCTACCACTGAGCCAACTTCCCACCAGTCTTCTCCCTTTCAAGAGGTTCTCCCAAGTTTTTCACTCAGTCCTCCCAATTCCCTCAGCCTTGCTTTCTGTCCTTAGAGCTGTTCTGTTGGAGGTCAGGCCAGTGCCTTTATGCTTGCCTGCTCGCTTATTTATTTTAAATTAATTTACTTTATTGTTATCATAGAGGTGATGTAATATACAGAGGGATTGCAGTTACATGAGTCAGGTAATGCGAACGTTTCCTTTCACACAGTGTCGTCTGTTCCCTCCTTCTCTCCCAGTCCCTCCCTCACATCTCCACCCAGGAGTTGTATAGTTCATTTTCACCAGTGGCCAGGGAGCTCCACTGTTGCACTTTTTCACCCAAGTTTTATGCCCTCTCGCTACCCTCCCAAAGGTATACATGTGAATATACCATGCATATGGCAAAGAACACCGAATTACCAAAAACTTAAAAGTGTTTTGTTTCCGTATCTTGGAGCACATTTATGCCTTTGAGTCCAACATTTAGTGTTTATTACAGTGTTATGGAGATGAAAATTAGATTTCCAAAAGACATTCATGTCTTAAAAATATGTTTGCTTGGGGGCTGGGAATGTGGCTCAGTGTTAGAGTGCTTGCCTAGCATGCATGAAGCCCTGGGTTTGGTTCCTCAGTACCACATGAACAGTAAAGGCCAGAAGTGGCACTGTTGCTCAAGTGGTAGAGTGCTAGCCTTGAGCAAAGAAGCTCAAGGACAGTCCCTAGGTCCTGAGTTCAAGCCCCAGGACTGGCAAAAAATATTTAAAAAAATCTGTTTTCTGTGTGCTGATAAACCAGTGTAGATTGAAGTGACATTACAGTGAAATGGTTAAAAAAATCCTACCATACCTTCTTTTCTTCAGTTTTGATAATCTATTCTTGAATGAATAAAATCAAAAGCTTAGAGATAGAACGTTATATATTTTAATGTAGAGGTAGCTTTTGATTTTGGAATACCTGGACACTTTTCTAATTACAACTGCTGTGTGGTAGAGAAGATGCTAGGCTGGTACTTACTTGTGGTCAAGTACATTTGCAGAAGCATGTAGCTGCTATTACCTATTTAATAACCATTTAACCCTGAACTGTAAATCAGAAGTTAACTACAGAGATAAAGGATGATTTAATGGTAACAAATTTACAATTTAAGACAATGCTTTTAATCCTTTCTTTGAAAATGAAGGTAACGCCATTTTCCCATATTAGGCTTACATATAAACTGCTGCAGATAGGATTTAGAGATCATCCTTCCCACCCCCAATCTGCGTATGATCACATTTTAAATTCACGATTGCAGATCTCAGCTGAACACTGAATGGTTCCATTTATTCAGTCCTTAATCATGAGCTAAGCTCTAAGGCATAGTGGAATGTTGAGATTTAACTCTTGACAGTGGTAAATATGAGAGCCCATTTTCATCTAGACATGAAAGGGTGAACTCATGCTGTACCTCTAACTTATCCTTCCTTCTTACTTCCCTCCCTCCCTCCTGTTCTTCCTCCCTCCCTTTGTGCACTCAGGACCTTGAGCCTGATCTGCTTGCTAGTGAGCCACACCACTAGTCCAACTTTTTGCTGGTTATTTTGGAGATGGAGTCTCAAGGACTTTTCTGTCTGTACTGGCCTTGAACTGTAGTCCTGATCTTAGCCTCCTGGGTAGCCATAGGAGTGAGTTACCAGTACTCTGCTGCTGCTGCTGCTGCTGCGCCTCCTCCTCCTCCTCTTCCTTCTTTTCCTTCTCTTCCTCCTTTTAAAAATTCTAATGGTTGGGGCTGGGAAGGTGGCTCAGTGGTAGAGTGCTTGCCTTGAATGCATGAGGCCCTGGATTCGATTCCTCGGCACCACATAAGCAGAGAAAAAAAGCCAGAAGTGGTGCTGTGGCTCAAGTGGTAGAGCACTAACCTTGAGCTCAATTGCTGAGGGACCCAGACCCAGAGTTCAAGCCCATGACCAACCCCCCCCAAAAAAAATTCTGATTATTTTTTATTTTAATGTAATGTAATTATTTTTTGTTTATGTGGTACCAAGGAATCGAACCCAGGGCCTCATGCATGCTAGGCAAGCACTCTACCACTGAGCCACACTCCCAGCCCCAGCACTCAGCTTCTAAAGTATACTTTTTTTTTTTTTTTTAAGGATTTAGGACTTAACTTGATGTGCTTCAAGAGGGACACCACCAACTATCTACTTTTATCATCATCATCATCATCATCATCCATGTTTTTCTCACTTTGTTTTTCTCACTAATTCCTTTTTAATTGTCTTTATGCTTTATAATTATAGTCACTTTTAATTGCCTTTTTATTTTTTTGTGTCAGTCGTGGGACTTGGACTCTGGGCCTGAGTGCTGTCCCTCAGCTCTTCAGCTGAAGGCAAGTGCCCTATCACTTGAGCCACAGAGCCATTTCTGGTGGTTTATTGGAGTCTCTGGTGGTTTATTGGAGTCTCTGGTGGTTTATTGGAGTCTCACGGACTTGCCTGCCCGGGCTGGCTTTGAACCATGATCCTCAAATTTCAGCCTCTTGAGTAGCTAGGATTACAGGCGTGAGCCACCAGCGCCCAGCTCAATTGCCTTTCTATGGAGATCTTCATTAGAAACTTTTCTCAGTGCTTCCCTTTAGCCACAGTCTTTAAAACTCCACAATATTCCACCTAGTTGGTTTATGTCTCTAATGCTGGACAGAAAGTTTATTTCCATCTATATACTTTTTGGAGAATGTTGCAAAATGACTGCTTTAAGTAACCTTTTCAGGCTTGTCCTAGGTTAGTTTCTTGGGGTAGATTCTCAAGGATGGGTTTCATTTATTCAGGACATTTTAAGTGATTGTTTTATGCACAGCGAGGTCAGAGGCTTGACCATTGAAACAATACTTGATATGCCTTGGCTTCCTTGCCACTGTGCTAGAGCTCCTTAACCGGTCTAATCAGCTCTGGCACATGCTTCCTCAGTTCTTATCTGCTGAGTGTTTACAAGCGAGATGGAAAAGCTTAACAAGGAAGATGCTGTGAAGAATTGACATGTATCTAGAACTATTTTCTTTTTTTTAATTAATTAATTTATTTTTTATGTGTGAACATACTGTACAGAGGGGTTACAATTACATGGGCAGGATAATGCGTACATTTCTTACCAAGCATTGCAGCCTCCTCCTTTGGTTTACCCTTCACCTCCCTTCCCAGCCTCCCCCCTAGAACTATTTTCTTCTTACACAACTTGGCCTTTTTTTTTTTTTTTTGGATATGATAGCTGAGAGACGAGACTGATCTGAGCAGAGGAAAGGACCTCGATTCATCTAAATCGCCTAGAAAACTTTGAACTGAAATTTGGTTAAAGTAAAATCACAATACATAGCAGTTTTATTGACATATCCAAATATGTTTTGTGAGTAATCGTTGAATGCTTTGCATGTATTAGGAACACAATTGTTGTACGTTCTTGACTAGTCTCTGATGAGTGGGGAGAGATGAGTGGGTAAGCAGATGGTGGCTATAGCAAATGTGTGTGTGTGTGTGTGTCCTAAAGTGCAGAGAAGTTTGCCTCTCTCTACCCAGTTTGCTTACTTTAGAAAGGCCATCTTGTTTTTTCTTTTGTGGTTTAATTTTTGGTCTTGAGAAAGGAGGAAAAAAATGCCCGAGAGTACTTTCACTGGGATGAAAACTTCAGTCAGTTTTTAAAATACCTGTATTGTGTAGTGAAGATTCAGAATTGATAAAGGACCTTGCAGTTGTGTATGGCTAGGTAGGTAAAGAGAAATCTTAGGTGGATGGTTATTGGAAAAGTCTCTGGTTTCTTCATCAACAGGAATTTTAATTGTCATTAGACGACACAAAAAATAATAGAACTGGGCTGGGAAGGTGGCTCAGTGGTAGAGCGCTTGCCTTGTATGCCTGAGGCCCTGGGTTCGATTCTCCCCAGCACCACATAAGGAAAAAAGCCGGAAGTGGCACTGTGGCTCAAGTGGTACAGCGCTAGCCTTGAGCTGAAGAGCTAAGGGACAGCACCCAGGCCCAGAGTTCAGGCCCCACGACCGGACCCCCCAAAAAAAATAATAGAACTATGGTACAGAAACATGTTCTTACATGATTCCCCCCCATGTCATTCAAGCTAAAAGGACAGTAAAGCTGCTCACTCTCCTCTTACAAACAGGGGATCCTCAGAGCCAAGGTTCTGTTTAACTTCTCTTGGTTACTAACTTGACATGGGTGCTTCTGCTTCTCTGTGTGTATTTGGGAGGAGGGACAGCACATGCTTTGTAGGAATGCCAAGTCCTCCATGCCATTCTGTGCGCATCTTAGTCTCCCTATGTACAGCATGGGCTGACGGTGTCCCTACTTTCTTTCTAAAATGCTCTTCTTTCTGAGCCCCTGGCACTCCAGTCTCTTGTTTTTCCTTCTACATTTTTCTCTTCTTGCTCTTTTCTAAATGTTGGGTGCCCAAGGGCCCTTTACTTTGTTGTTGTTGGTCGTGGGGTCTGAACTCTGGTCCTGGGCGCTGTCCCTCAGCTCTTCCTTCAGCTCAAGGCTAGCGCTCTACCACTTTGAGCCACAGTGTCACTTCTGGCCTTTTCTGCTTATGTGGTGCTGAGGAATCAAACCCAGGGCCTCATGCATGCAAGGCAAGCACTGTACTACTGAGCCACCTTCTCAGCCCAACCTTTATGTTTTTCTGTTAACTCCTTTCCAAAGTGATCCTTAACTCCCAAGGCATTAAGTATCCCCTGTATGCTCATGAGTCTTTACACATCTCTAGTCCTGACCTGTCCAGCTTAGAAGTCTGGACCCTTAAGTTGAGTTGCCTTTTGGCTCTTGTTCTTTGAACACATCCTTGATTGAACCTCTGAGTCTTCCCACCAAACAAGCAAGCACAAAAAGAATTTTACTTTCCTAGTCATCTCCATGTTTCCTAAGTGGCCTTAAGTGATGACTTATTCTTAATTCTTTGCTTTCCTTTACCCCAAATATGCAAGCTAGCAGCAAGTACTACCACCAGAATCAATGTCTGTCTGTCTGTCTTCTTTCCCATTCTAACTATTGGAGTGATACAAAAATCAGATGATGTCACTTCCCTGTTTAAGATCCACTAATTACTTCCTGTTGTACTTAAAATAGGATCTCCTTCCATAGTTTATATACCAAGGCTCAATTTCCATAGTTGAGAAGCTGAAATAGTGTGACTTTACCCAGACTTTTAATATCCATAAAGGGTATGAATTTTTTTATTGATTATTGTACACTGTGATTTTCTCAATTCCTAGTGTATACATAGTAAGTACTTAGTAAAAACTTACTGGACAAATAAATACATGTATCTAGAATGACTTAGTAAATACTTACTGGATGAATAAATACATGTATCTAGAATGAGGCCCCAAAGTTTTTCTTTCAAAGTAGCATATTGCACTTCATTATTTAGTAGAAAGTCCAGCAAAGAATTCTGGGGCAGTATTTTCTTGCCTTTTTCTTTTTTCCTTCTCTTCACATACTCTCCACTGCCCTTCCTATTTTCTTCTTATCCTGTGATATGTGTAGGTCACTTAAGAGTAGATAGGTGAGTATGTAGGACCAGAAACTGCATGGAAATTGCAAAGGAACCCTGAGAATAATGGAACATCTTACTGTAGAAATCTGTGATATACAGAAGTAGTAGATAGAGTGTCTCCTCCTTGCTTTATCACCCTGTCCCAACACTTAATCACTTCATAGAGTCTTTGAACAACCAACATTTAATTTGGATATTACTGAAGCAAAAGAATACCTAGTTTATAGAGGTTCTAAACACATACACGTCCTACCCTGGCCCTCATTACTATTTGTAAATCAACTGAGGACAGATGAAGTGTGATTTTTAAGTATGATACATTTCCTGCACCATATTTTATGAGTGCCTGAAATTTACCCTGAGTTCAGTCATAAATCAGCAAATTGTGAATAAGCTGAGAAAGGAAATACTTGTAGACCATTAGCAGTTATTTATATCATACTTAGTTAATTGGATACATGCTTACTTGACTGGTAAGTAACCAGGAGAGGGCGAGTAGGCTTTGATGGCACGTATAAAGTCATGGGGACCTGTGGGTGGGGTGGCCAAGGAAGGACAAGAGGTAGAAAGGTACTGTTCTGTACCTCCTGCTTTGCCTTCAACCGGTCGCAGCCTCAGAGCCTGTGGAAGGAGGTAGCTGGGCTCCTGTTCTGTCCTCTGCGGAGGACCCAGTGTACAGCCACCCAGAAGGTACTTCCGGCTAACTCTCTGCTGCTTGTTTATTTTTAGGTATCTTGCAATATATTCAGAACTCTCCCTCCTAGTGACAGCAATGAATTTGATCCTGAAGAAGATGAACCTACCCTTGAGGCATCATGGCCACACCTACAGGTACTTTGCCTTGCCCTTTCTGATGAGAGAAGAGCTGTTAGCTTGTCCATTGATTAGCTTGGGAATTCCTTGAAGAAAATTTTTTCACCAAGAAGGCAGAATACATTAGTGGAGAGCTGAAGAATGCCTTTTGTGTTTTTTATTCTTCATAATTAGGCTGCCAAAAGAAGAATTAAGTTGGATTGCAATGCTTTTATATGCCTCACCCCTGTGTTACAGGTCCAGCCAGCAGTGTAGCCCAGTGGGGTTTAGAATAAGCACAGAATTGTTTTCTCATTAATACTGGGTGGATGTGATTGTTCACAGAATACAAATCTCCGTTTTAGCAGTAAGCACCCTCAGTACTTTGCATGTCTTTATGATTATCACAGTTACGTTTCTTTGTCTTTTAAGGGAAAAATCAAACTTCAGTTGCTATTTGCTTTTAGTAGTGTAAGAAAGAAAAGCAACTTAGAGAAAGCTTGAGTGAAGTCCTGTTCTCTTGGGTAGAGAAGGCCATGCTGTCTCGTCCTGGTCATGTGGCAGAAGGGGTGAGGGCTGTCAATTTCCTTTCCAGTACCAGGCCCATCTGTGTTGTATTTACTTATTATACTTGGTCATTTTCCAGCTCCTTCTTTCTCTACTGCCCTCAAGACCAAGGTTTCTAAGGGGGGAGGTTGAGAGGAAGGACAAGCGAGAAGAGCAAGATAGAGACAGAGAGAGCAATCACAGACAGACTGCCCAGCCCCGAGCTCAAGCCCCAGGACAGACACCCCCCCCCCAAAAAAAAAAACACACTAAAAATAAAAATAGATCCCTAAAGCTGCCTTTCCATTGAGTCAGCATGCTCTCAAAGGGTGGATCACAAGTAATAGCAAAGAAGGGAGGATGGATCAGAAAGAATATAATTTTGTCCATCTTCCAAGCCACCCCTGCACAGAAGCTGCTGTACCTTTGTAGAGCGTGCTTGTGGTTTCTTACTAGTTAACATTTCAAAGAGCAAAGAACCATGAAGCAGGCTGATAAAGATGTAGAACGTGCTCTTCACAACTTATCTTTTCCCCATTCTATTTTCCTTGATAAAAGTTGCACGTTGGCCCATCCTGCTTTGGTAGCTACAGGTACACATATGCTATTTCTCCTTGTCATCTGAGAGCTATCCAAGGCTGCTTTCTCAGCTCTTCCTCAAACATAAGCTACTAATGCCAAGAGTGGGTGGATCCAATGAGTTAAGACACTAGTTGCGGAGCTAAGCACTAGTGGCTCACGCCTGTAATCCTAGCTACTCAGGAGGCTGAGATCTGAGGATCATGGTTCAAAGCCTGTCCAGGCAGGAATGTCCATGAGATTCTAGTAACGAACTATAGAAATGATCCTGTAAGTATAGTCTTATGAGATTCTAATCTCCAATTAACTACCAGAAAACTGGAAATGGTGCTGTGGCTCAAGTGGTAGAGCACTTGTCTTGAGCTGAAGAGCTCAGGGACAATGCCCAGGCCCAGAGTTCAAGCCCCAAGCCCTACAAAAACAAAACAAAATAAAAACACTAGTTGGTTGACTGTCTTAGGTTCTGTCTGTCTGTCTGTCTAGACTCAGGTCCTTGCACTCAAATGCTCTTCCACCAAGCTAACTAACACCCCCACCCCCTTTTGTTCTTTCTTTCTTTTCTTTCTTTTTTAAAATACACATTATCTATAGTCTAAAGAATTTGTAAAGTTATTTTGTGTCTTCATAAGTATACTCCCAGATTGTGACAAAACCCCAAAAAAGACTCTTGAGTGACGAACTTCTCATCATGTCTTATTCTTAATGCTTGGCACCAGTCTGTTGAATTTGTTTAGTTTGAAAGAAAAAAGCTTAAAAAACAAAAAGACAGTCTCCTCAGGACATCTTATGGTAGAAAAGATCAAGAAAGAGAGAGATGTCTTTAAATCTTAAACTTACTGTCTTCTCTGTCTCCTCCCACAAAAAAAATTCTAGGCAATGCTTGCCATTTGTAAAAGCCTTGTGAATACTCTAAATCATGATAATCGTATACATCAAAGCTCAGCTCAGTATTTCAGTTAATCCTTCTTGACCTAATGACTCTATAAAAGAAGGGGCCAAATTAATTTCTAGAGCTGTTAACCAAATTCTTCCTCCATAAAAACCTTTAGCTAACACTCTCATTACTGTAGGAGTATTAACTGTTATTCCTCTGAAGCCCTAACATCTGAGCACCATGAAGGATGGTGCTGAGACCTTCACAAATGCAAAGTGTTGTGTTTTCATTTGTGTTGTCCTCCTCTTCAAGCCTGTAATCTTTCTGGTCCTGTGCATTCTTTAAGATTTGATGCCCAGACTGGGCACGGTTGACATGCCTGTAACCCTAACACTTGGAAGGCTGTGGCAGATGGGTCACAGTTTCCTATAGAGCTACATATTATCTGAAAAACAAACAAAACACCATACAAAAAGACTCTAAATCAGCATCCATTTAGGTCCTAAGGTGTACACTGTTGTCTTTATTTTGCTGTGTCTCAAGAAGCCTACTTGTACAAATGAACCCCCCTTTCCCTTTTTACTAGGTGGTTTTAGCTGTTAAGAGCACTCATTAAACATTAAAACTCTTCTGTTCATTGTATTATATCAGTTGCCACCTAACTCAATATTTTGCCTTTTGCTTTTGGTGGGCTCAAACCCAGGACCTTGCACATGGTAGCTCAGCACTCTACCACTGAGCTACATCTTCAGCTCTTAGTTTCTTGAGATAGGATGTCCCTATATTGTTCAGGCTCACCTTGAACTTGAGATCCTCTTCCTCCTGAATGCTTGTATTATAGTTGTGTGTCACTATGCTAGGGTAATACTTAATGTCTTAATTGGTCTAACAATATATTTTTCTGACTAAAACCTAGCATGGTGTTAGATACCTTTACTTTTTCTTAACTCCATAATTAGCTATGTACTTCCTTTTCTGGACTACCCTTTACAAAAAAGTTAAGTGTAAATATCTGAGAAGAGCAGAGAATGACAAAATTACATTGTGATGTGGTTATTGGGTGTCTGGCCAGGTTCATGGTCTAGCTAATTGACTGCTCCTGCATGCTTCTTCTTTTGTTTAAATTTGTGGATCACACAAAATTACTGATTATACAAATAATGGATCTTTGGAAATATCTAAAAGACAAAATAATATTAAGTCCATCTCCCTTCCACCCCTACCCTCCCCCTTTTTGTTCAAATGTTAAGAAGTCTTGAGTGGGGATGTAGCTCAGTGGCAGAGCACTTGCCTAGTAAGTGCAACATCCAGGGTTTGATCCCCAGTACCAAAAAAAGAAAAAACAAACAAACAAAAAACCCCTTTAGCTGGGTGGCAGAGGCTCATGCCTGTAAGCCTAGCTACTCAGGAGGCTGAGATCTAAGGATAGTGGTTCACAGCCAGTCTGGGCAGGAAGGTCTGTGGTGAGACTCTTATCTTTAATTAACCACTAGAAAACTGGAAGTGGCCCTGTGGCTCAAGTGATAGAGCACTTGACTTGAGTTGAAGAGCTCAGGCACAGTGCCCAGGCCAGAGTTCAAGCCCCATGACTGACCAAAAAAAAAAAAGTCTTTTTTGTGTATGTTATTTTATTTTTTCTCTGGTGTCTTTTGAACTGGAATCACATAGTTACCATGGTTATTGTTTATTTTCTGAAATTAGGCCTGCCTTTCCAGTATCATACAATTTTGTAGGACTTTGCATACAATTAAGGAATTGCTTTCAATGCTTTATGCTTGAGGCTTGCAGAGCCAGGAATGCAAAAGACTGCTCCTGTTCTCTTGGAGAATTCACTTACATGACACTGAAAAGTAGTTTTTTTTCCTTCCACCTCCAGCCTTTCCCTTTAAAACTCAAAGGAGATTTTGATTCTGAGGTAAATTATACCTCCTAAGTGTAGAGCACATTTATACTCATTAATAAAGGTGTCTGAAATGTTTCCACCAAACTGTTTTAAGCTGCAGCTGCTTTCAGGTTGTAGCTTTAAGGGGGAGAGCACAGGTTGCCAGTCCTGCTGTCAAAGTTGGCCCAGGAAGACAGAATCTCTTCTTTTCATAGCAATCAAGAAAAGTGATGTGAATAAGGTTGGCATTCTGTTGTAAAACTAGGAGCTGAAAGGTTAGTATATCTAAAAAAAGAACAGTTGTATGAGGATTTAGCATACATTCATTCCTGTGGCCAGAAGACCAGATCTGTAGAAAGATCTTTTCCCAAATTTAAGGGAATTCAAAGAGGAAAATGGTTTTGTGTGGAGTTTTTCCTCCTTTCCTCCTTTCTCCTTTTTCCCTTTTTTCTTCCTGTTCCCTCCCATCATTCTCTTTCCTCAGCTTTCCAAGTAGCTACAAGCACAGCACACCATGCCAGGTTACAGTGTTTTAAATAATAAAATGCTAATGTGAACTACAAATTAATTGTTAGATTAGTCTAACAAGGTTGCAGTAGGAAGCATTTGAATGACTGATTTTTGAGGACCTTTGGGGAGGGCCTGAGGCTTGATTTTTCAGCACTTACAAGGTTAAAACCACTTCTGTAGTAGTAGTATATTTGTCATTTGCACTTTGCCCCTTGTTCTTTTTCCCTTTTCCCTGTTGTGGCTGTTGGTTGTACTGTTTGTGCTGTTTATTGTAGAAGCACAGTTGTGATACAGTGTGTCTCACAGAGTCATTTTATTCCTCGTACCCTGTACTTACATTTTGTAAAAGCTAATTTCACTTGAGCGCATCCTTGATCAGGAAAAAAATATTAATTTTATTAAAGTTTGACTCTTCTTAGATGAGATAAAGGTGTGTATTGGGTCTTGCTTACTAGGCTGGTGTTCTGCGTTTGAGCCATACCTCCAGTCATATATTCTGCTGCTTATCTTGCAGATAAGAATCAGGTGGATTTTTTTGGGGGGAGTGGTGATATCCATTCTTTGGATCTCAGCCTCATTTGTAGTTAGGATTACAGGGATGAACCACCAGACCTGACTTTAAAATTTGACTCTTGAGCAAACACTTAAAAAATATGCTTTATGATGACATAGGAAGTATACATAGGTCATGTGGAGTATATTGTGAGATGGCTACTATGATAATGGCAGGCTAATCTAGTTTATGACTTAATCTAATCTAGCTTGCAATTCTATAAAATGTAATTTCTACTTGAAGGAACAAACTATAAGGCCATTAAGATTTAGGTATTTGGCAGATACTTTAAAACAAGGAAGGGAGTTGATAATAATCACAACTTAGAATTAGAAATGTTTAAAAATGTTATCTTTTATATCCATTGCCTCAATTGTGATTTGTGTGTGTGTGTGTGTGTGGGCGTGGGCGTGGGCGTGTGCGCGCGCGTGCATGTGTGCGCGCGCTCGCGTGCCTGCTCGCTCACACATGCACACATGCACGCATGTGCACACCAGTCCTGGGGCTTGAACTTATTTATGGCCTGGGTTCTGTCTCTTGAGATTTTGTGCTCAAGGCTAATGCTTTATTGCTTGAGTCACAGCTGCAGTCTTACGGTGGTTAATTTGTAAGAGTCTCGTGAAGTTTCCTGTCCTGGCTGGCTTTGAACTGTGTCCTCAGATCTCAGCCTCTTGAGTAGCTAGAGTTATGGGAATGAAAGAATTTTTAAAGACATGGTTTTTAAAGATATGTACTAGAATGTGTCAACATAGGAGAGATCTGCATAAAATGGGAAAGCAGTATTTTCTACTTGGCAAATGAATTTTAGGAACATATGCATGGATGAAGTCCACTCCAAATGCAATAGCAGATAATTGGATTTTGGTGGGTTTTAATCTTATAAAACGTAAAAATAACTGAAACTTTTAAATTCAGCATTGTACTGATTTTTAAAAAAAAATTCATGTCTCCAGCTCTTTTTGCTTTAGTTATTCCTCAAGTAAGGTCTTGTATTTATGACAGAGCTGGCCTGACCTTGATCTTTTTATTTCTGCCTCTCCTGTAGCTGCGTGGCAGGTATGTGATGACACACACCTGGTTGAAATGGGTTCTCGTTTTTTTTGGGCAACAAATTCCAAAAATCTTGAATGTTTAGACATGACTCTCTCTGTGTGCTGGTACTAAGGCTGAAATGCAGGGCCTCTCATTCTCCCTTAGGTTTTTCACCAAAGGCTAGCCCTCTACTACTTGAACCACACCTTCACTTTCCGGTTTTTGCTGGTTAGCTGGTGCTAAGTCTGAGATTTGTCTGAAGAATCTGGCTTTGAACTGCAGTCCTCTGATCTCAGATTCCTGAGCAGCTTGGATTACAGGCATGTGCCACTGCCTCAGAGGAGAGGACATTTGATGTGACAATTTCATTTTTAGGAATGTTTATTCATGACATAACTGAAGAAGTGCATGGACCTCTAGTAGGTTCTGTGATGCACATTTTGGCATGATTTGATATAGCAGTAAAAAAACTGCTTAAATATATGGAGATTTGCTACATTGATTGTGAATATTGAAAGTATTCATTATAAATTGTTTACATTGTATTGTTTAAATGGCAAAGGTAGTTCATAAAGTTATGAGGATTTTATAGCAGATAGGATGTTGCAGAAGGAGGTACACACATTAAACACCAACACTGTTTGTCTTAGAATGCTTAGTTTATGGGATATTTTTATTTGAGCGGTTTGATAGTATTTCCTGATTCACTTAAAAAGTAAAACAGAAACAAAACCCTAACAGCAATTGTGGAGTACATGTAAATGTTAGCATGGATTGACATTAAAATCAGATTTTCTAAGCCCTGTCATTTCTAGTGTAAAAGAAGGCTTTCATAATTTTTGATACTATGAAATTAACTATAATCTGTTTGTTACAGCTTGTATATGAATTTTTCATACGATTTTTGGAAAGCCAAGAATTCCAACCTAGCATTGCCAAAAAATACATAGACCAGAAATTTGTATTACAGGTAAGTACCCTCTTGTAGTTGTGTGTATGTAATTTACTTGTTACTGTCTCATTTTCTCTCTGATGTTTGTTTTTTGGACTTTTTTTTTAAGGTCTTACCAATCTTTTTTTTTTTTAATTAGTGAAAGGATAAAAATGAAGTACTTTTGCCAGGCGCTGGTGGCTCACGCCTGTAATCCTAGCTACTCAGGAGGCTGAGATCTGAGGATCAAGGTTCAAAGCCAGCCCGGGCAGGAGAGACCGTGAG
>NW_012267218.1:32062446-32179166 GCF_000151885.1 Dipodomys ordii
TTTTTTCTTTTTGCTTATGTGGTGCTGAGGAATCGAACCCAGGGCCTCGAGCATGCAAGGCAAGCGCTCTACCACTGAGCCACCTTCCCAGCCCCCCTTCAGTATTTTTTGTCTTTTGTTTTTAAATATGTGTACATCTGAACACAGTGACAAGAGTTTGGTTAACCAATGCAGCTGTTGTCCTATCTATATCCTTGTTTTTGTTTTTGTTTTCTCTCCTGAGACTGAGACTCAAACTCAGTATCTGATGCTTTTGCTCATTGGCTGGTGCTCTACCACCTGTCTCCAACCCTATTTTTTCTTCTGCCTTCCCCTTTCCTATTCTTTTTCCTCCCTCTTCTCCTCCTCCTCCCTGTTCTTTAGTTTTTCTGCTCAAGGTTGGTGCTCTATCACTTGAGCATACAGCTCCATTTTCTTTTCTTTTCTTTCTTTTTTTTTTTTTGGTGGCCAATTGGTGATAGAGTTTTATGGATTTTTCTGTCCAGACTGTCTTCAAATTGTGCCACTGGCTCCAGATCAGCTCTAGGTTCCTTCTCTTCCTCTTCTTCTTCCTCATCCTCTTCCTCTCCCTTCTCTTCTTCCTCCTCTCATGGACTTTCTTGCCAGGGCTGGCTTTTGAATCACTATCCTCAGATCTTAGCCTTCTGAGTAGCTAGGATTACAAGCATGAGCCACTGGTACCTGGCTAACTCTAGTTTTCTTCTTTTTCTTTCCTTTTTTTTCTTTTTCTTTTTTTATTATTATTTTTCTTTTTGGTTGTGGGACTTGAACTCTAGACCTGGGCGCTAGCTATCTCTTAGCTCTTCAGCTCAAGGCAAGCACTCTACCACTAGAGCCACTGGGCCCTCTTCTGGCTTTCTGGTGGTTAATTGGAGATAAGAGTCTCACGAGGCTGGGTGCTGTTGGCTCATGCCTGTAATCCTAGCTACTCAAGAGGCTGAGAGCTGAGGATCATGGTTCAAAGCCAACCCTGGGCAGGAAAGTCCGTGAGACTTTTATCTCCAATTAACCACCAGAAAACTGGAAATGGTACTGTGGTTCAAGTGGTAGAGCTCTTGCCTTGAGCTGAAGAACTGAGAAACAGTGCTGAGGCCCAAAGTTCAGGTCCCAAGTCCAACCGAAAAAACCAAAAAAGTCTCATGGATGTTCCTGCCCCGGCTGGCTTTGAACCGTGATCCTCAGATCTCAGTCTCTTGAGCAGCTAGGATTATAGGCATGAGCTACCGGCACCCGGCTGCTAGCTTTTTCTTTTTTTGCTTGATGGGTAAGTTCAACTACTTGAGCCACAGTTTTAACGATGTTAGCCTCTGGTCCTAACTGACATCAAGTTGATTGTCATACACATTACCATAAAGCCAGTGTGTTTCCTTATTTTTATTTGTTTTATAACTTTAAAAAATATCTAAGGGTAGAACTTGCTCTTTGTTTTTATGGAATATACTTTTTTCCTAGTTGTAGGGAATTTTTCTGAGTCTTTGTCATGTATTATACTCTTAATTTTAAGTCTTGACATTTGTAACCTTCCTAAAATGCTATCAGACTTTATCTAAGTCATTGATTAAAATTGTGAAACTAGGCAAGGCTGATAAAAGCCTATGATGTGCTGTAGAAATTCCCATACTTTAGTACAGATTAATCAGTAGTCTTTGCATTCTGTCCTTTAATAAATTAGCAATTCACTTTCATATGTTATCATCCTTATGGTTCTTAGTTTTGCTTAGGAGGAGAGTATGCAGAACTTGTCAGAGGTTGTGGTAATTAGGACTTCACATTGTTAGTCTTCCCCTTAGCCACAAGCTGTGAAGCTCTTTTGTGAGAAAAGTTTGTTCCCTGCCTGCTTACTGTTCCCCACAGACTCCCATGCTGCCACCTTGTCCTTGTATATTCTGTACATATGTTTGGTTTGCTTGATCCTTGGCAACATCATGTTTCTTTCTGGTAAATCAAGATGAGATTTATCTTACTCCTTTTCATTAGGCAGATACCTAATTTTTCCTAGATTGATAATCTCAAAAAAAAGTTTTCATACTTTTAACCAAGACTTAACTTGGTTAGATAAAATTTATTCTAGCCATGAGATTTACATTTAAGGGCCAGGGAATATAAAGCACATATAGTTCAAACATGTCTCAAGTCATAGGTGTGTTCAGGGGTGACCAGAGATGTTCCCATAGTGGATGGAGTGGGTCAGATGGGGCCTTGTTAATAAGAGTCATTAACAGGTGTTCCAGTCTCCATGGCTCAAGAAATAATTCTCAAGTTTGCAGTTGCAGGTCATTCTGAGAAACATGAGAAAATTCCACCCTGCTCCCCTTCATCATACCCACACTGTGAATCACTTTGTCCAGCATATCCCCCTGCTGTACAATGCCCGCCCCCTTCGTCAGAGAATACAAAGACAAAATAAGAATTGAGCTATTTTGTCTTATAGTTACAAAGCTCTCTGGGTTTGAATACTTATTCCACTGGGTATTGTAAGTGTACTTTAGGAGCTGAGAATATGAGCTAAGCAAAAGGAGCTTCATTCAAACACAGGCCCTTCTGTCTCCTTGCATGGGACTTTTAGCAAGTGTCCGTACTTGATTCCTAAGCTTGGGTTTGCTCACTCAGGATATGGGAATCATAGAATCAGTGAGAATAATAAACTTTCAGACTGGCAGTCCATTTAGTGTAGTTGGTGGTACCCGGATACCTACCTTCAGTCTGAAATTGATAACAAGTCCTGGGCTCATGAGCATTGACTACTTTGAGGCTTTCTGTCTTTGGTAAAATAAGCTTACTTACTGTTATTGTGGGGGGCATAGTAGAGGCTCATTAAATTTGAATTCCTTCTTATACTCTTTATCTGCCTGAATTGGTAGCATATCTTATTTTCTTGATGCCAATATTTAGAGAGTTTTTTTTT
Organism: Dipodomys ordii; assembly: GCF_000151885.1. Classification (NCBI taxonomy): domain Eukaryota; kingdom Metazoa; phylum Chordata; class Mammalia; order Rodentia; family Heteromyidae; genus Dipodomys; species Dipodomys ordii. The sequence goes on from NW_012267218.1 coordinate 32,065,352, forward strand.
TCTTGGTGCTGAAGATGATTGCTTTTAAGGCCATATACTGAGCCTGTACTTTCCAACTAAGTCACATTTCCATCTTGAAACAAAATTTAAGCATTTATATAAAATTTAGAATAATGACATCAAGATATATTGTACTCATAAACTGACATGCTAAAATCCCTTTATACAACTACTTAAGGTAATAAAAGAAATTTAAAACAGACCAGGTTCTGGTCACTCATGCACTCAAGCTACTCAGGAGGCTGAGATCTAAGGATCTCAGTTCAAAGTCAGTATGGGCAGGAAAATCCATGAGACTCTTATCTCCAATTAACCACCAAAAACGCAGAAGTGGAGCTGTAGTAGAGTGCTAGCCTTTAGCATAGAAGCTTAGGAACAATGCCTGAGTCCTGAGTTCAAGCCCTATTACCGGCACCAAAACCAAACCACCACTACTACCTCCACTACCCACATACCAATTTAGCTCTCAGCAGTTCAAAAAAGAAAAAAAATTGAGTACAGTATATTATAATAGCATTGAGATAGGTGATTGGAACCTAACAGTTCCTGTCGAATTGGAACTTGCATAGAGAAACTTCTTCCAAGTATGCCATAGAACCTGTAAAGACAAAGGCCAGTACATAACAGGTACACACAAACATGTATTTCCTGATTTGCTATCATTGTTCCAAAGAGAAAAATCTCTCAAATTTTGACACAGTTATTCTATAAGATATAATCAGTTGTGTACACAAAAGACAGTTGTGAAAAGATATTCAATGCATCATTGTTAATAATTATTGCAAAATGGAAACAACTTTAATTTCTCAGCTGGTTGAACAAACTGGACATTTCTATGGTGGGCTACTCATCAGTTAGTAAAAAGAATGTGATCTACTTTTCAGTGAAACACATGTACTATGCAGAACCCATAGTTTTTGAGCCTGTAGTTGTTACTTTGGCAAAAAGGCATTTGTATTTTTGTCTTAGTGAGTTGGTGCCACTATGGAATACAGTAGGATTCTTCTTACTCATGAAAGATGAGCCTCCAAGACCTTTAGAAAGTGCCTGAACCCTACAGAAAAGCACTGTAGTGCAGTGACAGTCCATCTGATAAGCTAACAGCTGAGAGTCCAGGGGCGGGCATTGTACAGCAGGGGGATGTGCTGGACAAAGTGATTCACAGTGTGGGTATGATGAAGGGGAGCAGGGTGGAATTTTCTCATGTTTCTCAGAATGACCTGCAACTGCAAACTTGAGAATTATTTCTTGAGCCATGGAGACTGGAACACCTGTTAATGACTCTTATTAACAAGGCCCCATCTGACCCACTCCATCCACTATGGGAACATCTCTGGCCACCCCTGAACACACCTATGACTTGAGACATGTTTGAACTATATGTGCTCTATATTCCCTGGCCCTTAATTCTGTTTAAAGCAAATGCGTGCTCCCCAAAGATGACTGAAGTTCTGTCTTCCCATGGATCGCTCATGCCATGTAATCTTCCCTGCCTCAAAAGGAAAAAAAAAATATTTTTCATTTAATCTTTTTGGATTGTGGTTGACTTTGAGTAACTGAAAGCAGAATTTGGCTAAGCGGGCTAGGTAGCATGTAAAGAATAAGATTATTTCTCTTTCTGGTGGATGGGAAGTCCAGGGTCCAAGTGTCGGCATCTAGTTAGGACTTCGTAATCTGTCCTCACATGGTAAAGGTGGAAGGGTAGGAGAGAGCAAAGCCATTCCTACAGTCCCATCTCCTGTGCCTCCCTCCCCGCACCCCCCTCTCCCCGCCCCTTTCTTTTCTTTTTTTTTGGGGGGGGGTCCGGTCATGGGGCCTGAACTCTGGGCCTGGGCGCTGTCCCTCAGCTCTTCAGCTCAAGGATAGCGCTCTACCACTTGAGCCACAGCGCCACTTCTGGCTTTTTTCTTTTTTGTTTATGTGGTGCTGAGGAATCGAACCCAGGGCCTCATGCATGCAAGGCAAGCGCTCTACCACTGAGCCACCTTCACCAGCCCCTTTCTGTACCTTTTTCTTTTCTTTTTTTTTTGGCTGGTCCTAGGGCTTGAACCCTAGCCTGGGCACTGTCCCTGGCCCTCTTTGTGCTCAAGGCTAGCACTCTACCACTTGAGCTACAGTGCCACTTCTACCTTTTTCTGAGTAGTTTATTGGACATAAGGGTCTCACAGACTTTCCTGCCTGGGCTGGCTTTAAACGGCAATCCTCAGATCTCAGTCTCCTGAATAGCTAGGATTACAGGCATGAGCTACTGGTGCCTGGCTGCAGTCCCTTAAAAAAAAAAAAAAGTGACATTAATCCAGTTTTGAGGCTAAACACCTGAAAGGCTCTACCTCCAAAAAGGTTTGTATTAGAGATTAAGTTTCCAAAACATGAATTGGGAAGTAAGGGCACATTAAAGCCTAGCAGTATATGTGAAGAATTTGGGAAGAGATATTGCCAAGTTATTGTTAATTGTTTGGAAGGGCATGATAATATGTGATGATTTTACTTTCTAGTTTTGTCCATCTCTGTATCTACTTATTTTGAAAATTAAAAAAATGATCATGTGTATTATAATCAATAAAAATTGTACAGGTTTCAGTTGGAAATATGCTTTCATTTTGCTTTTAAATTTTTGCAGACCTCAGCTAATTCTATGCATTTGCCTTCCTAGGACTATTTTTTGTAAAGCTGTACTATTCTTTTATGCCCAATATTCATTGTGTTTGCTTCCTTTCAGCATTTGGATATGCCCTTTTAAAATCTAAACCTTGGATGAATGCTTCCTGTGTTGGCTCAAATGCTTTATTCAGTACCTTGAGTTGTTTTTCCTCATCAGGAAGCAGTATGGATTGGTGGCTAATTGTAGATGCTGGTTTGAGTTTATGCTCTGCTCCTTTTCATTGTGTGACTTTGAACAAGTTACATCAAGTACTCTATGCATCCGTTTCCTTATTGGAAAGTACGTGCAAGATCCATAGTACAAAGGGAATTGCATTGTAAGGTCATAACGAGTGAATACTATGCTCATAACTGTGTTGGTTTATCACTAATGTGTGCATGTGTGTATGTGTGTGTGCTTGCACGTGTGTGCGCATGCACATGCATGTACGTATGCATACTGGTACTGGGGCTTGAACTCAGGGCCTCACATTCTCACTTGGCTTTTTTGCTCAAGGCTGGTGGCACACCTTCACTTCTGGCTTTTTGCTGGTTAATTGGAAATAAGAGTCTCACAGACTTTTCTGTCAGGGCTGGCTTTGAATGGTCATTGTCAGATCTGAGAATTTAATTTATAGGTGTAAGCCACCAGCATCCAGCTTTGTCACTAGCATTTTTATTAGGATAAGTTCTTGTTTTAAGGACCTTTTTTAGCTGCATTTTCTTTTAGTAGTTTCAGGCTGTAGAATCATATAGTGTTAGTATGTCACATCTTGCCAAGCATGTTAGGAATTACTTCAAATCCAATTCTTAGTCTAAAACCACTGGAGCCCTGTGGGCTTAACCTGATGGTTTGTTGTTGTTGTTGTTGTTTTCTCTTCAGGCTGTCAGGACCTCTTAGTTGTTGCATGTGGTCTCTTTACTTCTGGATTCTGTTCAGCGGGGCTTCGTCTATCACTGTCTTCTGACCAGTGTTGGAAGTGAAGGTTTCATCAATGCCAGGACTGTATTTCACAGGATGACAAGTGATGAAAGCCAGGGGTAGCATACGCTGATCTTCACAGAGGACCAGTGGTGCCAAGTAAAGTAGTCTGAGATGAAAGGGAGTGCTGGAAACGGTGGCCCCCCCACTAGTCTGGCCCCTGGAGGCATGACCAACCGTTCAACAGAAAACCATGGAGATGTAGATTGTGAATGGGCCAGACAAAACAGCATGTTCCTTTATTTTTATTGAGGGGTTGTAGATGTTTTTCTTTTAGGGTTATTCTTTGTTTTGTATTCAGGAATATGACTGGCCTACTGGAATTTCATTGTGATTTTTTAAAAATTAAATCTGCATTTACATAACCTTTAGCATCTTTTATGTACTCATCTAAGTCTTTACATAGGAAAGCTGTCAGACATTAAAGACTGTCATTTTATCACACAGTACACTGGTGCCCATGGTAATGTTGATTTTAGAATTAGGTAACTTGGTAAAGTGCCTTCTGCAGCTACAAATTGTATGCTTGCCTCTGTTTGTGAACAAATTTGCCTGTCCTCCATAAAGATCATTTCATCTGTGTAAGGAATGTTGGGGAAATGGTTTCTTTCTGATTGGGAAACAAGTAAATAGCAAACCTTGATTGTTTCTTTGGGTGGGTTATTGTGGCCACAGTTGAACAGAGTATTTCTGAAGATTGTTTTCAACCTCTCTGCAGATCTGAAAAACTTGTCAGTGGTTGCTAAGAGACATACAAGTCAAGTATCCCCAGAAACATATGTACTGCTGGAGATAGCTATTTAGTAATTTGTACTTCACATTTGCAGTTATATTTAGCTGAAAGGTGTTGTAATTATATGCAAATTATGCAAATAATGCAGCCTGTCCTTAAAAATGACCTTTTGTTATTGTGTTCTTAAAAACTCAAGCCAAATTGGACATAACACAAACCAAGCTGTTAAAAAATTATAAGCTCTAGGCTAGGTGCTAGTGGTTCACACTTGTAATCCTAGCTACTCAGGAGGCTGAGATCTGAGGATCGCAGTTCAAAGCCAACCTGGGCAGGAGAGTTATCTCCAGTAAACTACTAAGAAAACTGGAAGTGGAGTTGTTCAGATGGTAGCCATAAACAGAGGAGGTTCAGGGACAGCATCCAGTTCCTGAGTTCAAGCCTCAGGAACAGCACGTGCACATACACGCACTGTAAGTTCTAAACTGAAATAAAAATTATAAGGCCTTGAATCTCAACCCTAATACAAGGAGATTTTGCGAGGAAGTTTCATGAATGTCAACATCTTTCTCTTTTTCTGTCTCCCCCCCACCCCCAGCCTATAGCAGTTAAAACTTGAGAAACTGTTTTTCTACCTAAAATTTTATGATAGCTATTGCAGATAAATAATAACTCATCTCATCCTGTCTTGCTCACCATTTAACTAAGAAACCTCTCAAAGGGCTTTGCTACTGTTAGTGCTGTGTCCCGAGCCGGCCTCTGCAGCACTCAGCTTGAGTGGGTACACTGACCCTCTGTAGGAAAGAGTCCTGTGCCTGGTGTGGTGCTAAGTGGTTCTGCCTTGAAATTCTGAATATTTTCTGAACAAGGACATTTACTGCATGTTCATTTACCTGAGTCCTACCAGTAGCCAGTCCCCACCTGCAGCCTGTTAGTGCATTTTTATGTAGTTACAACAGCTCTCTTTTGAAAGGCTGACCAAATTGATTGTCTTCCTTTGAAATCACAAGGTTTCCTTGAATTCGATACAATACATAAAGGGGGGGTGGGGGTGGGAAATGGACCTGTCTAGTTAGAATGCCTAAAATTGGAAGGAAGCTGTGACTTAGTAGAATTGTTCATATTTTTACCTTTGAAATTTTTATACTTATTTTCCATAAAGGTCTTCAAGGCAAGAGTTACTAGAAACTTCCCCTTCGATCCTTTGGCCCAGTGGGGATTATGGCCCACTCTGTTGCCATAATCTCTTCATTTCTGATAGTGGTCCTTTTTGCCAGTTGGGGGCTGGCGGTGCTTGAACTTAGGGCCTGGGTGCTGACCTAGAGCCTCTCTGTGTTCAAGGCTAGCACTGTACTACTTGAGCCACAGCACCACTCCTGGCTTTTTCTGAATTGTTTATGGGAAATAAGACAAAGAAAACAAGAACAACAGCTGCCATTTCCTGGAGTATATATCAATAAATATTATTTTACAGATCAGAGAGATGCACACAGGCATTGCGGCTTTGTGTTCCTCTCCTGAGAATACCCTCCTTTGGTCTCACTGTGTGTGAAGGCCTAGAGTCTGTATAGGTCATGTCCCAGTGTATTTTAGATCTAGCTTCTGCAAATGGAGAAGCTTTTTAATTTGAGGCAATCCTATTTGGCAGTTCTTGGTCTTATTTCTTGAGCCATTGCCTGTGATTAGATCTTCATCTGTTTTCCTGTAGTAGTTTCAAAGCTTCAAGTCTTACATTATGATTTTTTTTTTCTCCTTACTCTCTTCCTTCCTTTTCTTCTTGGAGGCCTCCTTCCTGGAGCCCTGGTCATCTGGCTCTGTTTGGCACTGGTACCTTCTCTCAGGCTAAGTCCAAGTGGTCCCCCTGAGATGTCTTTTGCCTTTTTCTGGACCATGTCTTTGCTTGGTGGAACATGTTCTCTTGATACTTGATGAGAAAGTTACCTTGATGCAAATTTGATACTTGATGTACATGTTTTAAAAGATCACTTGTCTGGATGCTATCTTTTTCTGCCTACATATTTGATTGATAATTTAGTTAGACACACATTTGTGGCATTTTATTCATCTTCCTCTAGATGTTTATGGAATCGCTCTGTCAGCTTCCAGCTTTCAGTGTAGATATTGAGAAGGCTTATGTATGATGTCAGCAGCTCCCACAGGCCCTGCTGATTGGAGTTCACACAGGACAATATTTGGAGTGGGCTAGTGGGAAGCATTGTGGGATACCAGTGTTTGCTTCTCTGTTCCTGGTTGGAGATGCAGTCATTGGTCTGCTCCCACATGATTGATAGCTGCACTATAGGGTGATGTCATTAGGCACAGCCCTTGCCTACAGCTGTGCTGTGCCATTTGGACTTTGATGAGCTAAATACACCTTTTCTTCCTCATAAGTAGCCTGAGCTAAGTTCTTGCTTGTTATAACCCCAAAAAGCTGACTAATACAAATATTGCTGCCCTACTTTTAAACTCTTACTGCTTTTTTGGGATATCACTTTTTAGAGAAACCATCTCTGTCATTGTTTTTCTTCCATATAGAGTAAGTGTCTTACACATTTGTACAGCGTCCTGTGCTGTGTTTATTCAGCGTGGCCAGCACTGGACTGGGCTTTATGAAAGCAGATGACATTGTCTTGCTTTTACCATCACCCTGGCACCTTGCGTGTATCATGCTTTTTTTTTTTTTGTCGGTCGTAGGGCTTGAACTCTGGGCCTGGGCGCTGTCCCTCAGCTCTTCAGCTCAAGGTGAGCGCTCTACCACTTGAGCTACAGCGCCACTTCCGGTTTTCTGGTGGTTTATTGGAGATAGGAGTCTCACGGTCTCTCCTGCCCGGGCTGGCTTTGAACCGCGATCCTCAGATCTCAGCCTCCTGAGTAGCTAGGATTACAGGCGTGAGCCACCAGCGCCCGGCTGCTGCTTTTTTTTTTTTTTTTTTAAATATATAATGATGGTATTGTGCTTTCTGTGTGTAGTCTCTCTTCCCTGCTCTTGAAATATTTTGCTGTGAAAGACATCATTCGATGAACATTTTTGTATTGTTTTCGTATGGATATATGGCTTCAGTTCTGTTCATTGTACACTGGGAGTATGGAACTGTCCAACTGTAGAACTTTTGAGCAACTGCCAAACTATTTTTCACACTGAATGCACCCATTTGCTTGCCAACCATGTACGAGGGTTTCAATTTCTTTACATCCTTACCAGTGCTTTTTTAGTTACTGTCACCGAGTGGTATCTTGTTTTTGTTTGGGGTTGGTGCTACTGTTGTGATTAGTGAAATCGAATGCTTTTTCATGCATCTATTAGTCATTTGTATACCTTCTTTGCAATGTCCATTTAAAATAAAGATCATTCAACTTTAAATGGAATCAATTTTGCTTATTGAGGTTAATAAGTTCAAATATGTTGTGGATACTAGTCGTTTATCAGTCAATAGTTTGCATATATTTCCTTCCATTATGTGATTCACTGTTTCACTTTATTGATACTGGGTTTTTTTTTCCTTCTTCTTCTTTAACTCAGTGCCTAGGCACTGTCCCTCAGCTTCTTTTGCTCAAGGCTAGAACTCTACCACTTGAGCCACAGTGCCACTTCTGGCTTTTTCTGTGTGGTATGTGGTAGTGAGGAATTGAACCCAGGGCTTCATGCGTGCTAGGCAAGCACTCTACCACTAAGCCACATTCCTAGCCTGATAGTGTTCTTTATAGATGTTTTTATTTTGATAGTCTATTTTTTTCTCTTATTGCCTAGATAAGCCTTTCATTTCACAGCTAAAAATAAATCACTTAGTCTAGGACTATGAACACTTATTTTTACATTTTCTTCTATAGTTCAGTTCTTTAGGTTTTTTTTTTTTTTGAAAATAGATTTGAGTATTTGGTATGAGGTAGAGGTCCAACTTTATCTATTACACGTGGATATCCAATCATCCTAGCACCATTGGTGGAGAACACTATTCTTTCTGTGCTGAAATATCCTCACATCGTTACAGGAAATCAGTTGACTATACATTTGAGATTTATTTTTGGACTCTTAATTCTCACTTGGCATATCTATCCTATGTCAGTATCACACTTCTTTGATTACTATAGGCTTATAGTAAGTTTTGAAATCGAGATATGCAAGGCTTCTAATTTTGTGTCCCCTCTGTAACCTGATGGTTTTTGCTTCTCTAGGTCCTGTGTATTTATTTTCCTTTCTTCCTTCCCTTTTTCCCTCCATCCTCCATTCCTCCCTTCTCCTGTCCCTCCCTTTCATTTTTATTAGCATGCATTATTTGTGACAGTCTGATCAAATCCATCCCCTTTTTGCTCTCCCTCATTTCCCCTCCCTCTTGTTTATTTTTATGAGATTCTGTGTCAGCCCCCTGAGTGTTGGAATTATATCTTTTTTTAAAATTTTATTGTGAAAATACACGGGCAAGGTAATGGGTGCATTTCTTATCAAGCATTGTTGCCTCCTCCTTTGTTTCCCCTTCCCATCCCTTCCCATCTCCCCCCACCCCCCACTCCCCCTGGAATTATGTCTCTATAGCTAAAGATTGGACCAATTCCTGGAAAACAAAGCTGATTTTGTGTTTTATTTTTTTAGTGCTGGTCCTGGGGTTTGAACTCAGGGCCTGGGTTCTCTCCCCGAGCTTCTTTTCTCCAAGGCTAGCGCTCAGTCACTTGAAGGACAGCTTCATTTTTGGCTTTGTGGTTCTTCTCCCCCCCCCCCCCCCCCCACCTTGCAAAAATGATTTTTTTCTTCTTTCTTTCTTTTTTTTAACCCATATTTTTTTGTATTTCAATATTTTTTTTAATTGTGAAAATACAGAGGGGATACAATTACATGAGCAAGGTAATGAGGACATTTCTTATCAAGCATTGTAGCCTCCTCCTTTGTTTCCCCTTCTCATTCCTTCCCATCACCCCCCCCCCTTTTTTTGTGGTTCTTACTTGGAGATAGAGTTACACAGATTTTCCTACCTAGGCTGGCTTCCAGCTGCAGTCACCAAGTTCTCAGCCTCCTGAGTAGCTAAGATTACAGGCATGAGCCCCAGCTGCCTCGCTGCAGCCGGTATTTTTGATAGCGACTGAGTTCAATGTGTAGTGCCTACTGTCATTTGGTGTAATACTTCTCTTTTGTAACTACCTCTTTTGAGGTCTGAGTCTCAAGAATACATGGATGTGATGTTACCAGGTTTCTATTTATTTTATTTGTTTGTTTGTTTTATTTATTTTTCGTCAATTGTGGGACTTGAACTCTGAGCTTGGGCACTGTCCCTGAGTTCTTCAGCTCAAGGTGAGCACTGTACCACTTGAGCCACAGTGCCACTTCTGTTTTTCTAGTAGTTTATTGGAGATAAGAGTCTCATGGAGTTTCCTGCCTGGGCTGGCTTTGATCTGCGATCCTCAGATCTCAGCCTCCTAAGTAGCTAGGATTACAGGCATGAGCCACCAGTGCCTGGCGGGTTTCTATTATTTAAGGTTCCATATTTTTAAGAGTTATTTGCATGTAATTTATATAGAAGTAATGTGATGAATATTTACAAAATGAGCATGCCTAGGTAACAAGAGCACAGATTAAAAAAAGGAGAATTTTGTTGGCATCATTAGGAGTTTTGATATATGCTTTAGGTTAGGTTGTTTATGTATCTGTATATGCTGGTAGAGCTGAAGTCCTATATTTGGAACATAAGCAGTATAATAGTATAGTACAGTGTTTGAGGAAATGCCTTTAAGACCTTGAATGCCTAGGTTCAGATCTCAGCTCTACTGCTGACCAGCTGCAAATCCACGGCAGGTCACGTAAACTTTCTGTGCCCCCTTTTCCTGATGTGCAAAACTGAGATAGCATTATTTCATAATAAACATGCAGAGTGCACGTGTTGACCATGATTACATTTGTTGTTGTTATTATTTGTATCTTCACTGGATTACAAACCCCTTTGTCCGTCACATTTGTTAGCATTCTATTTTCAGAGACTAGCACTGTGCCTGGTATATGATTGGTAACTTTTTGAGGACAAAAGCTCCAGCCACCCTGGAGGCTGAGATAGAAAAGAAAAAAGAAGGAAGGCAGAGATTTTAAATAATGCTACTAGCATTCCTAAATCCTTTCCTGCAACTGCCACTGACATCTGCCCTATCTTTTCTTCACAATAGCTTTTGGAGCTATTTGACAGTGAAGACCCTCGGGAACGGGACTACTTAAAAACAGTCTTGCACAGAATTTATGGCAAGTTTCTTGGTCTTAGAGCATTTATCCGAAAACAGATTAACAATATTTTTCTAAGGTAAGTGGAGGGTGGGGGAGCAGGAGAAGAGGCAAAGTTAATGTTTTCATAGAAATAAGAAGTAAACGTCCCATATGTCAACCCCACAGTCTTGACTTTATTCTCCTTCTTCCCCCTCCCCAGGTTTGTTTATGAAACTGAACACTTCAATGGTGTAGCTGAACTGCTGGAAATATTAGGAAGGTGAGCACTTGTTACATAATTGCTGGTCTCAGGAAAATAGCATTCTGAAGATCAGATACAAGCTAAGCAGAGACTTCAAGAAATCAAGGAACATTTCTCAAAACTTAAAGGTTGTATTTCAGGAGGAAGTTTAGCAAGGGAGGCAGTGACAGGGAGGAAAAGGAGGAGGAAGGAAAAATAAAAGATGCTGATAAAAAGTTTTTGGGCTAGGCATTGGTAGCTCACACTTGTAATTCTAGCTAGTTAGGAAAGTCTGTGAGATTCTTATCTCCAATTAACCACCCAAAAGTAGAACTGTCAAATGGCAGCCTTGAGCACCCAGACCCTGGGTTCACGTTCTGGTACTGGCACACGGCACACACACACGCGCACACACACACACACACACACACACACACACACACACGCGCGCACACACACGCACACATACGTTTTTGGGAACCATCTGACTAGTTTTAAGAGCACAGGAGCCTTTGTTAGGTGATCATAAGCAAATTTAGCTTCTCACTCCTTTCCTACTTAAATATACTTTGAAGTAACTATGAAGCATTGATGACCACTGAAGTGGGCATAAGTATGTTGTGGCTGTATGTCTGGGTCTATAATGGAAGCTTATTGAGAGTTAACTGTCCCACGTGGTCAGTTGGTGGTATAGGGTGCTGGCTGTGCTTGCATTGCTAATTTGTATCTCTTTTCCTTTTTCCTAGTATTATCAATGGCTTTGCTTTACCTCTTAAGGCAGAACACAAACAGTTTCTGGTGAAAGTGCTGATCCCTTTACATACCGTCAGGAGCTTGTCACTCTTCCATGCCCAGGTAGAACTTGGAAAGACTGGTATTTTTTGGAGACAGCATCTGATTATATACCACAGACTGACCTTGAACCTTTGATCCTCCTGCCTCAACCTGTCAAGTGCTATGGTTACAGGAATGCACACACTTTTTACAACTGCTTTTGAAACAGAATGAAAAGTTTGCAAACTCAGTTCTTTTGACATTAGTATTTCCATAATTGCTTGTAATCCTAGCTACTCAGGAGGCTGAGATCTGGGGAATCACAGTTGGAAGCCAGTCTGGGCAGGAAAGTCTGAGACTCTTTTACCTCCAATAAATTACTCAGACAAAGTCAGAAGAGGTGCTGTGGCTCAAGTGGTAGAGTGTTAGTCTTGAGCCAAAGAAGCTCAGGGACAGCACCTAGGCTCTGAGTTCAAACCCCAGGACCAAAAAATAAAAAAAGATGTTTAAACTTGTTACAGTTTAAAATGTGAACCCTTATCTATCATGGGAGTTACATTTCCAGAGACTCCCATGATAGGTAAAAATCTAAGTAGCAGCATTATATAGTCGTCCCTTGCTGTATTGTATTGCGGTTTACTTTTTGTTCCTTAGCGAATTTTCACCTATGGCGGGAGCCTCTGGAATGTAGCTCCTGCAGTAGGTGAGGGATCACTATTTATGTGTTTTTGTTTTTTTTTGTTTTGTTTTTGGTTAGTTGTGGGGCTTGAACTCTGGGCCTGGGTACTGTCCCTGGGCCCTTAAGTTCAAGGTGAGCACTCTACCACTTGAGCCATAGCACCACTTCCAGTTTTATAGTGGTTAATTGGAGATAAGAGTCTCATGGACTTTCCTGCCCAGGCTGGCTTTGAACCTTGATCCTTAGATCTCAGCCTCCTGAGTAGCTAGGATTACAGGTGTGAGCCACTGGCACCTGGCTGTTTATATATTTTTCTAAAAAAAAAACTCACAGTACAGTGAAGCCTCAATAAGTGAACTGCAATATAGCAAGGGATGACTGTACTCTCCAAGGTAAAGAAAAGTATGTTTTTTCCACCCTGTGTTTTTCATTAGTTCTTCAAAATTCTCCTAGAGCCTTCCTTATTAATGCCATATTTTGGCTTGTGAAAGCCATTTTCAGCTAGATGTAGTAGTGCATACCTCCAGTCCCAGCAACTCTTAGTGGCTGAGGTAGGAAGTTCACTTGAGCCTAGGAGTTCAAGACCAGAGATTCCATCTTACTGAAGAGAAAAAAAGTAAATAAGAAGTAGTTCTCCTTTGCTTGATTTAGTTTACTTTTATTATATTTAAAATGAACTGATGGGACATTAAGCCCAGAATGTACAAATTGAAACCAGAGAGCAGTAGGTTTTAATACTCATTTGCACCCTTAGATGTAGAATGTAAAGTTTTGCCTTTCCTTTTTGCTTCTTCAGTTGGCGTATTGTATAGTACAATTTCTGGAAAAAGACCCTTCACTCACTGAACCAGTAAGTGTTTCGTTATAGTTTCAAAAAACTTCAGAAAAACCGCTTTTCCTGAACGTGTATCTAAACAGTTATATACCTTTAATTTTTTTTTCTTCTTTTAGGTTATTAGGGGGTTAATGAAATTTTGGCCTAAAACATGCAGTCAAAAAGAGGTAAGTGCATACTCTCGAGTGTCAGTAACTTACTGACAGTAACTTAAACTTTGTAAAGCCAGACATTGGTCTAAATGTGTGAAATCACATCTTTCCAACTGTACTGGTGCATGTCTGTAATCCCATATATTCAGGAGGTAAGAGGATTTCAGTTTGAGACCATCCCAAGCAAAAGCATGAAACCCTGTATTAAAACAAACAGTAAAATTCCTCTTCCTCCCCCAACAACAAGGCCTGAGAGAATGGATCTAACCTTTAGTATCGTCAAACATGTGCCCGCGCATGCGCACGCACACACGCACACACAAATAAACCACAGATATAATTCCATCTAAACCATGTAGCTCCATGAGGCAGGACTCTTAGTATTCTCATTTTACTGGGGATGAAATTGAGGCTTAGAGAGGTGAGTAGGTCAGGAGGTGCCTCCAAATGCCTGTATAGCATGCTTTTAGCCTGTGCTGCTAAGCCTTAGGTAACACCAGGCCAAACTCCTGTTGTTCACTTGTCACTGTCCTTGTGGCCTTCTGCATAGCATGGAGATGGTACTGTTGGTGTAGAGATGCTAGAGCATCTCTGAAATCATACCTGCTGAAATCCCCACTTTTTTTTTTTTCCTGGGTCCGGTCGTGGGGCCTGAACTCTGGGCCTGGGCACTGTCCCTCAGCAATTCAGCTGAAGGCTAGCGCTCTACCACTTGAGCCACAGCACCACTTCCAGCTTTTTTCTTTTTGCTTATGTGGTGCTGAGGAATTGAACCCAGGGCCTCAGGCATGCAAGGCAAGCGCTCTACCACTGAGCCGCCTTCCCAGCCCCTGAAATCCCCACTTTAAAGTACAGTATAGGTGGGATCTTACTGTGTATTATCTTAATATACAGCACAACTGTAGCTTTAGCCTTTTACAGGTGGCTCTGAAAGGTTCTGACGTATAATCATTTGGAGCTTTGCTGAGACCTAAACAGGCAGGAAGCTTGGGTGGAGCCTCCTGGCTCTGTCCCAGCCCTACAGCTACTCTCTGAAAGATTAGGAACTATGTGCAGGGTGGCCTGGAAACAGAGGTCAACTGTTAGGCTTATATTTTTTTGGAAGAGTACACACAAAGGGCATATAGGAACAACTTTTTTCAATCAGCTTTAATTTTCCATCCCTTGCTTTACACAATTTCAGAAGGCCATATTTTCTTTTTCTTTTTTCTTTTTTTGCTTTCTTTGCTTTCCTCTTCCTCTCCTCCTCTTCCTCCCTCTCCTCCTCCTCCTCTTCCTCCTTCTTCTCCTCCTTCTCCTCCTCCTCTTCCTTCTTTTTTTTTTTGTGCCCTCCTGGGGTTCAACTTCAGGGCCTAGGCACTGTCCCTTACCTTTTTTGATCAAAGCTAGCACTCTATCATTTGAGCCACAGCTCCACTTCTGGCTTTTTTAAAATGGTTAATTGGGGATAAAAATCTTACAGATTTTACAGACTTTGAACTCAGATCTCAGATCTAAGCCCCCTGAGTAGCTAGGATTACAGGTGTGAACAGTGTCGGGTAGAAGGTCATTTTTTTTTTCTTTTCCTTTTTTTTTTTGGTGGGGAGAGGGGTCCTGGGGTTTGAACTCAGGGCAGGCCTTGAACTTTTGTGTTCAGTGGTAGTGCTCTAGCAACTTGGAACCACAGTACCATTTCCAGCTTTTTGTTAATTAATTGGAGATACGAATTCCATAGACTTTCCTGCCTGGGGCTGGTTTTGTTTTGAAACGCGACCCTCAGATCTTAGCCTCCTGAGTAGCTAGGATTATAGGCATGAACCATTAGTATTTAGCTCATCTTATTTCTTTTTTTGGTCATGGGGCCTGAACTCTGGGCCTGGGTGCTGTCCCTCAGCTCTTCAGCTCAAGGTTAATACTCTACCACTTGAGCCACAGCTCCACTTCTGGCTTTTTCTGCTTATGTGGTGCTGAGGAATTGAATCCAGGGCCTCATGCGTGCAAAGCAAGCACTCTACCACTGAGCCACATTCCCAGCCTCTATCTTATTTCTTAATACTGTTAAGTAAAATTAAATTCTGCATTACTCCCTAACCTATGTATCTCAGATCTAAAAACAGTGTCATTTTTCTTGTTACTGAATACTTAATTTTTTCCCATAATTATTCCTCATGGCTAAATAGGTAATCCGTTTTTGTCATCACTTTTCTGTTATATTTAATACATTTAACCAAATCTTCTGTTTTTCTGATTCCCTTTTGAAATCTGAATGCTCTGTTCTCTAGGCACACAGTGCAGGAGCCATGAGAATTATTGGTTTTTATGGAGAGCAGTTGTGTGTGTGTGTGTGTGTGTGTGTGTGTGTGTATGTGCGCGCGCGTGTGCATGTGCATGTGAGTGTGCACGTGCGTGCATATGTGTGTGTGTACATGTAAGGATAAGCATAAGCATAGAGAATAGGTCCGTTTGTGCTGATTGATATATTATCATTTGTTCATACAGGGCAGTGAACGTATTCTAGTCTCTTGCACTTTTGCTGTTCTGCTAATGTTTTTTTTGTTTTTGTTTTGTTTTGTTTTGTTTTTGGTCAGTTGTGGGGCATAAACTCTGGGCGCTGTCCCTCAGCTCTTCAGCTCAAGGCTGGAGCTCTACCACTTGAGCCACAGCACCACTTCTGGCTTTTTCTGCTTATATGGTGCTGGGGAACCAAACCCAGGGCCTCATGAATGCAAGGCAAGCGCTCTACCACTGAGCCACCTTCCCAGCCTCTGCTAATGTTTTTAAAGGAGCACGCAGCAGGGAGTTCAGTGCTTGGCCAGTGCCATGGACTTTGGCACATCAGTTAAAACTAAAGGCTGGGTGGTTGGTGAGGTTGCTGGGCTGCTAGCAATCGAGAGGGGGTCTGCAGGGAGAGTCCATGTCCCCAGGCCTGGTATAGCATGTAAGGCCTCCGGGTCAAAGAATAACTATTCTTTCAGTGTTAGAGAAAACTTAGGTTTTTTGTTTTTTTTTTTTAATTTTTGTTTTTGTTTTTATAAACATATTTTTTTATTGTGAAAATACTGTACAGAGGGGTTACAATTACATGGGCAAGATAATGAGTACATTTCTTACCAAGCATTGTAGCCTCCTCCTTTGTTCCCCCTTCCCATCCCTTTGCATCCTCCCCCCCTCCACCCCACCAAAGTTGTAAAATTCATTTTTCGACATAACAACTGGTACGTCTCATTGTTGTAATGGGTCCTCCTGTACCCCTGTTTTAACGATTTGTTTTTTCCCTTCCCCTCCACATATACCAACATCAAATACAGTGAAAGCAGGGGTTATACCATGGGGGAGGGACATACAAAGCAACAAAGACATAATCTTATAAATATGTTAGAAACAATCGCATGAAAGATCGCTTTTTTTTTTTTTTTTGTCAGTCGTGGGGCTTGAGCTCTAGGCCTGGGAGCTGTCCCTGAGCAATTCAGTTCAAGGCTCATGGGAACTTAGTTTTAACAACATAGACCTCATGGTGAATTCCTTGTAGAAGGAGCGTCCCCTAATAAACATGGGATAATGGCCGGTTCATTTGTTTTTACTTTTATGCATATATTTTTCTTAAGATGGTGTAAACTCATGAGGCTTCATTGAACCTGTATTTTTTTTTTTAATGAAATAGCTTAAATTTTGTGTTTTGCTTTTACTTACAGGTCATGTTCCTTGGGGAACTCGAAGAAATTTTGGATGTGATTGAACCTTCACAATTTGTTAAAATTCAAGAACCTTTATTTAAACAGATTGCCAAGTGTGTATCTAGCCCCCATTTTCAGGTTAGTAGAAGACATGAACCAAAGGGACCTGCACAGCCTGAATTGTTTTGGTTACGTTTCATTGGTGTTGGAGTGTCATGGCCCTGGCTGCATGATTTTACTTGCTGTTTTTGCACATGATTGTGGCATTGTTTTAAATCGTAACCATGGGTCATTACCACGTGCCTCCCAGCGTGTTCTGCACCCCTGCGAGAAAGGCATGCTGGCTTTCAGATTCACACAAGTGAACACCAGCTTGCTAAGTACGAAGTGGCCTGTTGTGTTTCTTTAGTGAGTGAGAATGAATGCCAAATAATGTTTAAAAAGAAAAAGACAGTTTTCTATATTATGCTAGATGCTTTACTTATGTTATTTGTAAGTGTCATTATATCCTTTGATAACCACATTCTTATCACATTATCTACTTGTCCAGTTCTTGAGATGAGGCTCCGAGAATTCTTTGCTCAATGTCCTAATGTAATAGGGAGTAAATAGAGTTAAATTTTGATCTTGGATATAGCTTCTTGGTGAAGCTCTGCCTTCCTATGGACTGCTCTGCCTCCTTGTGGCTGCTCAGGGGGAGCACAGGGAAGATAAGCCTGAGTGTCTATCCTCACCACGGCCCTTGCTACTGAGCTGTAGAACCTATATAAGAGGGAAGCAAAGAAGATCAGGGTTGAACACATTTTTTGTCTTGTCTTCTGGCTGTCTCACCAGAGGTCCATCTCACAAACCTGGAGGGTTGACTACATGCTGCTTGACATCTTGAAAAGATTGTTCTCATTTTAGCTTACATCATTGAAGCACCCAAAGGAATCATTGGATAGTGGACTTTTCCCTCAGCTGTCAGTCAGAGACATTGGCTGTTACTTCTGTTTTAATTTTTTTTAATCTAAAGTTATGTTAGTATGTCAAAGCAGTGATCTTCCAACAATCTAGTACTTGTACCACAAAGGACAAAAGGGGTAACAAAGTAAAAACTGTTAGATGGAGTGTTCACATGAGATAATGCATGTCTGAGTATAGATAGAAAAGCTGAGAAATGCCTGGCACCAGCGGGCTCATCACAACTAAAGAGGCTGCAATGGGGAGGATTGAGATTCCATGCCATGCCAGGAAAGAGTTCAAAAGACCCTATCTTAGCTAATGGTTAAGTAGAGTGGCAGATACATGGGAGGCTGAGATCAGAGGATCACAATTCTAGGCCACCCTGAGCAGAAAAGATTCCAAGATCCCATTTCAGAAGAAAAAGCTGGGTGTGATGGTACATTTTTGTCACCAAAGCCATGTCAGGAAAATGTAAATAGGAGGACTGCTGTCTAGACCAGCCAAGTGAAAAGCAAGATCAAAGCAAAAAAGACTGGGGCTATCCCTCAATATTAGAGCTGGTACCTAACAACCATAAAGCCTTAAGTTCAGCCCTTGTCCCCGCAATGGTGGAAATAGTATATAGATATTTTGAATATTACAAGGACCTGTAGCACTCGGGCAAAGGTCATTTGCCTTACTTTCCCACTTGAATGGAATGTTTGGTGTAATGAAGCTAAAGAGTAGGAATCTCTCATGTGAACATCACTCGGGAGGTTTAAATGATGCTCAGAACCTTAGATGGGAGTAACATGTTGGTCAGCTGAAGATACCCTACCAGAGGGCTGGGTGCCAGTAGTTCATGCTTATAACGCTAGCTACCCAGGAGGCTGAGATCAGGATTGCAGTTCAAAACCATCTGGGGAAGGAAAATCAGCTGGCAGAAAGCCAGAAGTGGAGCTGTGGCTCAAGAGTAGAGCAGTAAGCCTTGAGCACAAAAGCTGAGGGACAGTGACCAAGTGGTGAGTTCAAGCCCTAGGACCAGTGTGTGCATGTGTGCTCACTTGCATACATGTACTCACATGTAGGCAGGCATGAACACGCGTGCGCGCACACACACACACACACACACACACACGCCTAACAGAATATCATGGGCTGAATGGCTTAAAGAACACAGATTTTATGTGTTCACAGTTCTGGGGACTAGAAGTCTTGATGACAGTGCTGGCCTGGTGGTTTTTAATGCTGCTTTCTGGCATGTGTGTTGTCTCCTTGGTGTGTTCTCACACAATCCTCTCTTGGTGTGTGAGGTTAGATTGCTTTGTCTGCTCTCTCTCTCCTCTACATCTATCCATCTTTCTGCCAGTTTGCACTGGATGGGGCCACAGGTATGCCTCTCCCTAGCAGTGAATGGTGCTGTCCTTAGGGGTAACAGTAGAGGGGTTAGAGCAGAGCATTCAGAATCTGCTAGCCACATGACCTTGTGACAGTCAGTAGCTTATAAGCCTCAGTTTCCCCAGCTACAAAGTGGTTGTGAGGCTTAAAGAGGCTTGTGTAGCACTGTACCTGGAGCATAGTAAATATTCAGTAAAACTATTCTCTGGACTCTCAGAGTCTAGTGCCTAAGAAATCTCACAATGTGTTTTTGAACCGAGTTGAAAAGGGACATGGAAAGGTGTTTTCACATTTGACTATTAGCCATAGTGTTACGTGCTTTTTCCTTCTAAAACCTAAGTTCTAAGCCAGGTGCTGGTGGCTCATGCCTATAATCCTAGCTACTCTGGAGGCTGAGATCTGAGGATCATGGTTTGAAGCCAGCCTGGGCAGAAAAGTCCATGAGACTCATCTCTAATAAAGTACTCAGAAAAAGCTGGGTGTGGTACTGTGGCTCAAGTAATAAATAGCCAGGACTGTTGGCTCACAGCTGTAATCCTAGCTACTCAGGGGGCTGAGGTCTGAAGCTCAGGGTTCAAAGCCAGCTAGGGCAGTAAAGTCTTGGCAAGACTCTCATCTCTAATTCAGCACTCAAAAATTAGAAGTGTCTATATGGCTCAAGTGGTAGAGGGCTAGCCTTGAACCCAGAGAGACTCAGGGACAGCACCCAGGCCCTGAGTTTAAGCCCGACAACCAACTAAATAAATTATTTAAAAAAAAGACAAAACACTTAAGTTCTTAATTTGTACAGAAGAAGGAAGACACTCCTTTTTCCTTTCCTATATATGTACTACACTTCCTAGAGATTTTAGATTTTGTTTTGAGGTATACTTTTAAAATCATAAAATCCAAGATAAGTAACTCAGGCCCAGAAGACCAAATTATAATCACTTGGTAGCATGGCAAGCAGAGAATAGAGACCTGAGATGGCAATGAGTACATGTTGCATCACAAGCATCTCTGAGGTCAGAAGCTAAATCCTCTTGGTTTCCCCTGTTTGAAGGAGCTCTGGTCCTAGGCTTGAGTTCCTAGCCTTTGTGCTTTGCTAGCAGTGTAACTTTGAATGAGTTACCTGATCTTTCTGAGCCTTTGTGTTTTTCTCTTAAAGAGAAAAACTGGCTGGCAGTAGAGATAATGCATTCTAGACACAGTATAGCTTAGGGTCTGGCCACAGGCAGTGCTTGGTAACTGTGGCTGCCATGGGTGGCTGTCTGTGGGTTTTCCTGAGCACTGTTGCTAAACCCCAGCCATGTGCTGGGCTCTAGGGTTGATCTGAAGCATGAGAATAAGAGAACAGAAAGAGGATCTGTAGGAGGAGCTAGAGTAAAGGGGATGGCCCGGAATGTGGGGGAACCTACGACTCAGATGAGAGGAGCAGACATAAAGGAGAAGATAAACTAACAGGGAGAGAAAGTACAATTTTTTCTTCTTGAAGTTGATGAACCACTTTAGAACTTCCTAGAGCTCTTAAAATCTGCAAGTATATAAAATGTGATGAATACTTCATTTTACTTTTGCTTGAACTATTTATAATGCTTTTGTTTAGATAGATTGTAATTTACTTTTGTTTTCTTCTCCCACAGGTGGCAGAAAGGGCCCTCTATTATTGGAATAATGAATACATTATGAGTTTGATAGAAGAAAACTCTAACGTTATCCTTCCCATCATGTTTTCCAGTCTTTATAGGATTTCAAAAGAACATTGGAATCCGTAGGTTTTTCAGTGTCCTTTCTCTTTCCTCTCCTCCTCTCTGCCCTCCCCTTTCTTCTCTGCTCTTCTTTCCCTTGCTTCTCCTCTTTTGTTTAATAAACTCTTGAATGCTAGGTGCCAGCTACTGTATTGTTAAAATATCTATTGACTTATGTGTGAAGGTAGCCAGAAGTATGGGGATGTGCTGGAACCAAGAAGATACTGATGCGGTAGTAGTGCTTAAGTGGATCTTCAGGGACCTGTTCAATCATAAAAAGGCCAAAGCTAACCAGATACCAGTGGCTCACATCTGTAATTCTGGCTACTTGGGAGGCTGAGATTCAGAGGATCAGGATCAGGCCAGCCCAAGCTCATCTCAGCAGCCAGACACAGTGGCATGCATCTTTTATCCTAGCTTCATAGGAAGCCTAATGGGCTAAATGGGTACTCTATACCCAAGCACATGCCTTGGCAGAAAATAAAACCCTATCTCAAAAATAACTAGCAGGCTGGAAAGGTGGCTTAGAAGGTAGAGTGTTTGCCTAGCATGCATGAAGTCCTGGGTTCGATAACTCAATACCACAAAAACAGAAAAAGCTGGAGTGGTGCTGTGACTCAAGTGATAGAGTGCTAGCCTTGAGCAGAGAAGCTCAGGGACAGTGCCCAGGCCCTAAGTTCAAGCCCTAGGACTGGCCTCCCCCCAAACCCCCCCCCCAAAAAAAAAACTAGCAAAAATCAGAGTGGGGAACTTCAGTTGTAATCATACAAGCAGGAGGACTGAGTTCAGGTTCTAGTACTATTAAAAACTAAAATTTCAAAAGCACAAAGCCATTAAAAAGGACCTGTTCTGAAACCTATAAGTTTGGGAGGGCAAATAATGAGGTATTTGGGGAATGGTGCCAGAAGATGAGGAAATAATGAAAGATGATATGGTGGGAAATGGTCTGAATAGATTAGCATTTTATGGCAAAATCCATTTCCCAGCAACCAGCTCAATCATCAGATTCTATAGGAGAAAAAAAATTAAGAAGTTTAATTCAACCCTAGGTCAGGCATTCTGTGGCCTTATACATTTCTCTATGTAATGGAAGGAAATTTTTATATGGCATTAAAAATTAGTAGGTAGAATTCAGTGCATCATATTTTTGTCTTCAGAATTTTTGCATGTAACTGCAAAGCATCATCTTAGTTTTCAAATTTGCCAGATTTTATTGATAGACCTTAAAAAAAAAAAAACCTCAAAAACAAATGAACAAAGGCATGTTAGACAGTTCAACTTCATTCTCCAGATGGCCTCTTGAGGGTCCGGGGAGGTCAGGAGGAGCTCTGTAATGCTCTGAATCCTATACTTAGTGCCTCTCCATCACCACCCCTGGGAGGAAGGACCTTCTAGAACCTTAACCAAGAACTTAAATTCTCCTTCCTTTCACGTAAATGTTTTATTTAACATATATGCCTTCACTTTTGCTGATATTGTCTGATCCTATGGGAAGCATATTCATTGCAAAGTGAGGGAAGGCTGTATATATTCGCAAAGGGCAAAGCTGCTGAGACTCTTAGTCTGGAGTGTAGCAGGCCTCACATTATCCGAGAGCTTATTCTTCTACTTGATAATGGGCCACTATTTAGGCTGCTTAGTTTAGGCTTCTTAGAGCAACCAGCAGGAGCTGGCCAGTTACCAGGAGGAACTAAGCAGAGTGGATGCACTGAGTAAATCGCAACAAGATCGATTCCTTATATAATTGCCCAGCTTAAGGGAAATGGATGGACCTAGAACAAATCACTTTAAGTGAGGTAAGCCAAGCACAGAGAGACAAATGATGCATGCTTTCTCTCATATGCAGAAGCTAGAGCTAAAATACCCCAAGACATGATAAATTATATAGGACTCTTAAACTTTCAGACACAGTGAGACCAAGGGAGGATATTCTTAGGGGGAACACCTTCGAAGGTGCAATGCCTGTGTGCCTCTGATCATAAGAAATATTATTGATTAAAATGAACTCCAGGAAATAGAAACAAGAAGTTTTTTCTTTGTTGTTGTTTTTGTTTCCTTTTTCTTTTTGTCTTGTTTATCTGGTAAAGGGGGGGGCACAGAAATGGAGGGACAAAGGGTGAACAAATGGAGTAATGGTACTAGATACTATGCTGAAAATGAACTATATAACTTGTGTGTGGGGACAGGAGGGAAAAAGCAAGGGAAAGGGTGACATTGTCAAGAAAAGAAATGTACTCATTACCTGACTTGTGTAATTGCAACCTCTCTATATAACCTTTATAATAATTTATTTATAATTATAATTATTATATTATTAATTTTATAATTATAATTATTTATATTTATAATAATTTGAAAAATTAAAAAATAAATTGCCTAGCTTCCAGAAGCTGGGTGTCATGTCTTTTGAGTATGAATAATTTAATATATAATGCATACATACATAAATATGTGCATGTATATGAAATATTTTGCAAATTTAGGCCTCTAATGGTAGTCCTGGTAGTCCTAACACAGACGCTGTTTTTAGGGTTATTTTATACCTGCCTGTGGGTTTTTATTTATTTTTTATTTTGCTGGTCTTGAACTCTGTCCCTGAGCTTCTTTGGCTTAAGGCTAGTGCTCTACCACTTGAGCCACAGTGCTACTTCTGGCTTTTTCTGCGAAGTTCATTGGAGATAAGACTCTTAAGGACTTTCCTGCCCGGGATAGCTCCAAGCCACAATCCTCAGATCTCAGCCTCCTGAGTAACTAGGATTACAGGTGTGACCCACTGGTGCCCAGCTTATACCTGCCTTTTGTTCAATAAAGTTTAATCAGGTGGCCATAGACCAGTTTATTCTGGGTATTACTATTTTAGAAGGGGAAAATTAGATTGTTCTAATTCTGCTACCACTTAAGAAGAATGTAAAGTTCCACATGAAAATGAACTGTAGGTCATTTCTAGTTGGTCCTAGTAACCAAAGGCAGAAAAGAGAATTCAGTAAAGAGCATGTTAAGACAAAAGTTATAGGGGCTGAGAAGATGGTTCAGTGGTAGAGCGCTTACCTTGCATACATGAGGCCAGGGTTCGATTCCTCAGCACCACATAAGCAAAAAGAAAAAAAGCTGGAAGTGGCGCTGTGGCTCAAGTGGTAGAGTGCTAGCCTTGAGCTGAAGAGCTGAGGGACAACGCCCAGGCCCAGAGTTCAGGCCCCACGACCAGACCCAATAAAAAAAAAAAAAAAAAAGACAAAAGTTATGTGTAAGGCTAACCATGCTCCCTCTCCTCTGCTTCACAGGGCTATTGTGGCGTTAGTGTACAATGTATTGAAGGCGTTTATGGAAATGAACAGCACCATGTTTGATGAGCTGACAGCCACATACAAGTCAGATCGTCAGCGGTAACTTTTTAAAGCTTTTTTGTCTGCTGTGCATAAAACCTTTGAGTTCTTTCCTTGTTCATTGCTGAAGTTGTTTAGATGCACACCAAATCAGAAGTTTGTTCGCATATTCATTTTTGCATGCTCATTTGCTGTGTATTAGTGTATCACCAAGTACTGGGTTAAGAGCCTGGCACATAGCTGGTATTGCAGGCCCACTTACTGAGATCATCAGGTAGCATTTCCTCTGATTCACTCCTATGGCTACCTTACTTGAATTCAACATGGGCCAATGCTGTACTGTGCTCCAGCAGCAGGATTGAGAAGGCTTCATTTGTCTAGCTTTTCGGTACCGAACTTACTTTCTGTCCTACAACCCAACAAATCCATTACAATTTTAAAGAGCAATGAAAATAATATGGAGGATAATAGTCTGGTAATAGATAAATTTTGACTCTAAGAGAGTCTATGACTCTAAGAAAGCAAAAACCAGAGGAATCCTCTAGTGTCAAAACTTACTAAAGCCTTTTTTGCTTTCATTTACATGAGACTTTTTATTGAATCTTATTCCTTGTCCATTATCTCCAATTTTCCAAAATACATACATGGAGAGATTAAGGAAAGTCTACAGAGAGCTATCAGTTGGGTGTGTGGCTTGGCTCTGATCACCTAAAAGCAAATGCTAGTATTACAGATGCTAAAACCATGGACCTTTCAAAAATACCAGAGCTTTGTGTGCATGTTCAGACCCAGGAACTTGCTGAGTCTCTTCCCTAAATTTTGTGTGATTTCCTTGCTTCTTTGTGTTGCCCAATTTTGAATGTGTTATTTGTGTTGTATTGATAATAAAATCAATGAGGGGAAAGGTTTGATGGTCAAGGGCAAAGATTCATTGTAGGGATGGCTTTTAATATGGGATATGCCGTGGCATACTTGCAGCTTAAATAACTTGTAATTCACTGCGTTCGCAGTTGTTGCAAATCATTAAACTTGTAATAGCCTTCCTTGCCTGAAACTTAAATTAAAATCTTTTGAAAATGTTAATTTTCAAAAAGCGCTCAGAAGGAAACATTAAAGGGTGCATAGTGTATGACCTTTTGTCTTTTAGAACAATCGAAAGCTCACTTATTAGCCTAGTTAAGCAAGGATTAAATCTGTAGAATTCCATGAAGAATATTGAAGAGACTGAAAGTGTGGCTTAGTGGTAGGCAAGGTAGCCCTGTGTTTAATTTCCAGCACTACCAGTTTAAAAAAAAAAAAAGTGTGAGAAGGGAGCCTTTCTAAAAAACTTATTTGATTCATTTGTTTTCTGATATTTTATCACTTAATCCCTTGAACAAGATAAGAATTAACTAACTTTGAGGTTGGTTCTAATATTCTGGCATGTTAAAACAGCTGATCATGAGTGGACTTTCTTAACAAGAGAAGGGTTTGCTAAAGCAGAGGTAACACTTTGTCAGTGAGCAACAGAAGGGTGCACCAAGCAGATGGAAACATTGCTTTCTCCATGGATGTGGGAATGAAGAGCTCAATACTGTTCTGTCAGAGAAGAACGTCAGTGGAACACTTCCCTTCTGGATGGCAGGGAGCTCTGGTTTTGGTTCAGAGCATATTTTTAGGTGTTACAAATCCCCAAATGGTGGGCGGAATAAGTAGTTAACGCTGTGAGCTTCATGTGCCAACGCTGTGAGGTTCATGTGCCAACATGAGTGCTGTGTAAAATGGAAAGGGGAAGATGGTTTGACAGAATCCTCAGCTCACTGTGTGGTTAAGTCTTAAAATCTCCACCTACAGGGAGAGAGAAAGTGGGAGAGAATAAGGGTGACAGTTTCAGAAATATTTAGAATTTTTGAAGCTAAAGTTGTCAGTCTGAAAACTGCATAAGTCAGCATAAATTTCATCTGGAGAAAAAATGCACAGGATAAATGGCATTGAACAGCCCAGAACTACTGATAAATTGAATGGAATTCTTCAGCAATAAGATGACTAGTGTCATAGTGATGGCAGTATTTGATTTAGACTGCAAATGAACACAGTATGAACCTGATCCGTATGAGTTGATTTTCATTTGCATAAAGGTCCAAACCCTTCTGCCTCCAGTCAAAAAGGTCAGATGGATCTATAAAATTGATTTATTTGGGGTCAAATCAGTATTCTCTGAGAACATTTATTTGGATTTAGGATTATTGCCAGACTGTAATGAGAAAACAAAAAGTGCTTATCTGCCTGACAGCTTGCATACAGTGCCATGTCTAGGCTCCAACATGACTTACCCAGTCTGGCCTCTTGTTCCCTGTTGTGCATATAGGCTTCCAGGGTCAAAACGACCAAAATTTGTATAATATGGATTGTACGTCCCTTTCCTTGCAGCAGGGGGCAGAGGTGTTAAGCACTGTTGAAACACTGTTAAATCACTATGGGTGTTAAACATTTATTGTAAGCACCCCCTTTAATGTTTATTTTTCCTTTAAACTGTTAGGGCTGGGGTAATTTGACTCCCTAGTAACAGCTATTAGACCCTCCCCTGGGACCCCAGATGCCTGAGTGAAGGACTGTCAGTACAATACAGCCATCAGCTGTACTGTCCCTGTGCCAGCCCGGCTGCTTTAAACACTTAACACCTTGAGGAAGCCACATGACAACCATAGATACTTGCTACCAAGCACAACTCTGGTTCCGAAAGGTACTGCTATGAGTGTATAACACATTGCACTTAATATAGCTAGTTAAAAGAAATAAGGCCTAAACACACAATATTAATTATGAAGATATAACTGCCTTAAAATTGAACATTCCTTCAAGACTGTTGGCATAAGAATTTAAAATTACTTGGATTTCTCTGGAATTTTTTGGAGGGTGGGCATGAAGATTAATTTCCATTTGTATAAATGTTAACACATTTCAAAAGTACTGGTGGTGACATAAAGTGAGTCTTGCATTTGCATCCAGAATTTATTGAATGCATGAGGGTTTCTCTTGAGTAATTATACTATGGCTGAAGTGAAAGCTTTGTTAAGTGAGGTAGTCCAGGGACTATGAGCCCCAGCCTTCAGGAATTATTTGAATCCATAGATTCATGTAGTTACCTGGGCTTTTTTTTTTTTCCTGGTTTCCTACACCTTGAGAATATAAAGAGATCATGCAGTGAACTATTTGCAGTAAATGTGAATGAATTTATCTAATTTATAATGTCTTGTGTACTTGCTGTTGGTTTGTTCAGAGGGTTCTGTGGTTTAAACTCAGGGCCTCATGTTTGCAAGACAGGCACTATACTACTTGAGCTATGCCCCTCACATTTTTTGCTCTAGTTATTTGCTTTTTATGTAAAATTGCCCATTTTTGTCCTGGGCTGATACCAGACCTTGATCATCTTGTGTAGCTGTGGGGTCACAGATGTGCGAAACTATGCCTGGCTTTATTAGATGAAAGTTTTCTTTGAACCAAGTTCCTCCCAATTTCTACTTGTAAAACAGCTGGCATTACAGGAATGATCTATCATATCCAGCTTTCCTTTCTTTTCTTTTTTTAATACAGAAATTTCAAAATGTTTTTAGCAAAGTAAAATTAGCCAAATCCATTTTAGGCCATTAGTTTTATCTGATTTTATCTGAAAGTCTGGAAATCATTCAGAAAATTAATATTGAGCCCAGTTTGAAGGATTGGTATTTATAAAAACACATCACAATAATATCATCAAATCCCATCCAGGTGATTAATTAAAATGGAAATCTCTAGGTACTCCCACACAGTGAGACCAAAGGAGGGTATTCATAAGGGAAGAACAGAAGTCACATGCTTATGTGCATTTGATCATAAAATAATTTTATTGAAATAAAATCCAGAAGGGAAAAAACTCTGAAATTACAAGTTTTTAGAAAATGACTAAATAGGAAAGTAGACATAAAGGAGAGAATGTATTTTCTTGACCTTGTACATTCTCTGTATATGTCGTATTTCTAACGTGTTTTGAGAATGGATTTGGAGAAAATGTTAGCTTCTAACTAAGCCCAAAAGAAAAAGTCACTAAGTGCTCTTGGTTTTAGGATATATATAAATCATCCTAATTTTTGTTGATTGGTAATTTTGAAGTTAATATTCTGCATTAAGTATAAAGGGATGTTAATTTGAATTCTTCAAATAATCTTTTCTTCTCCATTTATCAGTACTTTTGTGTCTATATTGCCAAAAAAGGAAACCTACAAGAGAGAAAAGCAAAAAAGAAAAATCCGTAAGCTTAATGCCAAACTTTTCAAAGACCTTTTACAATATACATAGGGAAGGCAGGCCTAGGGCCTCGTGTGTAATCCTGTAGGAGGCCAAGATCAGGAAGATGTGGTTTAAGGCCAGCCTGGACAAAAACAAATTCATCAGACCTTATCTCAACAGAAAAAAACACAAAACAAAACTGGGTGCAGTGTTGCACTCCTGTCATCCCAGCTACAGCAAAAAGTATGAATAGGAGGAGCAATGTCATCTAGGCCAGCTTGGGTAAAATGCGAGACCCTATCTTAAAAAATAACTAGAGGAGGCTGGGTGCTAGTGGCTCACATCTGTAATCCTAGCTATTCAGGAGGCTGAAATCTGAGGATTACCGTTCAAAGCCAGCCCAGGCAGGAAAGTTTGTAAGACTCTTATCTCCAATAAAAGTTACTAAAAAGATCAGAAATGGAGCTGTGGCTCAAGTGGTAGAGCAAAAAAAGCTAAGGAATAGTGTTGAGGCTCTGATTTCAAGACTCATTGGTAAATATCAAAGCATAGGAAAAATAGCTGGAGCTGTGGCTCAAGTAGTAGAGTGACTGTCTAGCAAGCACAAAGCCCTGCGTTCAAACCCCATTACTTCAAATAACTCTCCCCAAGCATCCCTCCTCCCTCAACACAGGAAAGTATAGTAAGAGGCAGTGATGGTATAGTTGCTATTTAGATAATCTCTCTAAACATTCTCAGTTGCTTACCTTATGTTCTCTTTCTTCCCCAGTGAAAAAAAGAAAGAAAAAGAACGTGAAGAATTATGGAAGAAATTGGAGGATCTAGAGTTAAAGAGAGGTCTTAGACGTGATGGGATAATTCCAACTTAACAGAAACACGACAGCAACATGACTAACCTGTGGAGTCACACATTTATGTAGTAGAAGATGGAGCAACAGTTTTCTGTATTGTGCAACTTTACAGTAGATTTCACATTTGTTTCATTATTACAACAGCACTGTATATACCTGTCTTTAAGTAAAGGAAAAAAAAATAAGGACTTCAATCCAAAGTTTGGACAGTAGATGGACTTCTCAGAACTTTGCAAACATAATCATTGTTCTAACCCTCTTAAAAAAAAAAAAGTGGTCTTCAAAGATCTGTTGATGAAATTGCTATGTTTAAATTCCATTATCAGGAGTTCTTATTTATCACTAGCAGAGAGTATGATACAATTTTCAAATGTGAACAATCTTAAATTTAGCTTATCTTTCTGCTAAGCTGTTAAATGTATTTATAGTAAAGGAAGAAAAAGATTGTCATTTCCTTATAAGTCTGTGTAACATCCTCCTTTGGATAACTTGATGAAATTTGACATCTTTTCCTTTTGCACATCTTCATGAGTTGAATGTCCACATAGAATGGGGCTGTGAATTACCAAAGCCCCTCAGGAAAGTTTTGTCTACTGGGGTGAACATCTTTCCAGTAACCAGGTAGTCCTGGCACTCCTTTAGTTTTCAAATTAGGAGTAAAATAAGAGGAGAGGTGATAAACATAGTAGGGAAGGGAATTTTGGATTCATACTTGAGTCGAATGGAGGATCCAAATCAATGTCTTGAATCCTTTGAAAACAGGCACTGGGACACCACAGGCTTCAGTGCCTGACCAGTATTAGTTGCATCCATCCTTGAGCATACATACCAGAGACAGTGTAGACATGTCACAACATCCTTTTGGACCATACAATATAAGAAAAACAAACACTAAACAACACACAACCATGAAATTGATTGCCAGGAATGTGAATTGAATTGGGATAAGAGTTGAGCAAACAGCTTGGACTGTTTGGAGTTGTTGCCTTACTTTTTAATATGTATTTATAAAGTATTCCAGCAAAAGAGGATGTAGCCTCTGGGGGGAAAAAAACCCACGTTACAGTGTTTTTTGTAGATTCTCATTCTATATATCATCACCGCGCCAGCCAGCCCTGTTTTTAGCCAGAAAGGATTCAGGATACACATTATGCATCTTCAATTGGATGCATATTCCTAACTACTGTATTTGTTACCAAAAGTGGTTCTACAAATGCTACTGAAAAAAATCTGGAAATTCCTAATGTCCTGAGTATTAATAATAAAGTTTAAAAGTGCTTTTATATCAAAGGTGCATCGTGACCAAATTGTTTAAGAAAAACACAATTGTTTCAGAAACAAGATCTAGGGCTGAATTATAGATAGATCTTCTTGGCTTTCTGCTTTGGTATTAGGAGAGGAATCTTATACCTTGGGTAGGTAAACTGCTGTAAGACTAAAGTGCAGTATGGACTTACCCAACGTGGTTCCATGACTATGTACAGAGAGCTGTGTGCTTTGGCCTTGTCTTCAGGATGCTTTTTGCTTGTGGTGGACGTGGCAGCAATAGGTTGATTTCCTCAGCTGTCACTTCCAGCCATGCTCATCGAATGAGCTGATTCCTGTTCATATGTTGAATTGTGGTAGTAGCAAACGTGAACATATGAACTATTGTTGCTTTAAATAGACAAGTATTATAAATACGGGCTTGTATGTTTTATTCCAGCCATTTAACTATTGAGTAGAATATATAGTTTTATTATTTCTAAGGAAAAGAGGGGGAAAGCCACTGACCTCTTACCCCTCCATAACTCTGTAAAAAAAAAGACAGAAACAAAACTTGGCATGGTTAATTCCCCAAGAGAAACTGCAGTAAAAAAGTGATACGCAATTAATATAATGACGAGATTTTTCCCCCTCTAAAAAGAACATTAATAGTGATCAATGTAATCAGTGTAGGCAGAGGAGCAGAGGTGTAAGATAAGAATAGATTTATTTACACTGATTAATAAATCTCTGAAACTTGAAAAAAATAGATTTACCACATCTCCTTCTGATAGCAGAAACTTTTGTTTGCCCCAAAGTCATCTTCACGTTGAAGACATTAAAATCACAGGATTATGGAAGCCTATTGGAAATCAATGCAGTCGTTTAAAAGGAGAAAGGGAGGATCCCCCTTTGCAGCTTACCTGTCCTCAGAGTTAAGGTGAAAACACAACCCTGATGCCAGACCTGGATATTAATCATTCCAAATGGAAAGGAATAAAGCCAAGTTTTAGACATAGTTAAAGAAGCAGATAGAAGTATCTGTCATCTAAAACTCACAGGCCACTTCTGAGAAGAAACTTTGTCTTTTTGAACCTGAAAGTGACAATGTGACATTCGTCATGTTGTGTGCGGTGCCGTGGAGTAGCGGAGGTAAACTGACTGTTGCACTATATGACATCCGTAAGGACGTACTGGCTGCGTTTGCAGCAGCCCTGCCCCCTTGTCCCTTGCCACACAGTTCTGCTGTTGATTGTGACAAAAATGCATCTTTTGTGTTTTATTTTGTTGGCTTCATAGTTTCCAGAACTATATATAAATATATTTTTTAAATAGCAAATATTGTAGTTACTGAGTGATGATCACTCCACCTTGATCCCTACCATATTGGTTTCAGGGATAGGATTAAGAGTGTCCTTGGAGGAAAGAAAATACACAGAATCCCGTGGTTTAGGGTGAAGCAGAGGCTCAGGCTGTGGGCCTAGAACCACGTGTGTGTGAGGTACCCATGTTCTATGAATCAAGCATGCATTCCTTTCTCTCATCGTGCAGGTGTCCCCAGCTGTTTGCCCGCTGTGTTCTGTGTTTGTCCTGTTCACCCTTCCTAACATCTGAGTGGTTTTTTTTTTTTTAATTTTTAATAAAATAAGAGAAAAGAAAAAAAATCAAGAAATAATGCCCTTGACATAGCTGGATACTCACAAGCAGGGTTATGCTCCTTCCTCTGTCTTGGGCTTGTTTGCCTAAATGGAAGAATTTAATTTACTTTGTACCTCATTCTAAGTGGGGCAATCCAGGGTGCAGAGCTAGGAATTGCTGGTAATGCACCTGCTGTCCTGAAAAAAAAAATGTATAGCCCTAGGCTCAAAGGAAAGGAATTTTTAAAAAGTATATTTAGAGCTTCAGAAGCTTAAAAAATTTTTTTTGGGGGGACTGGGATGTGGTGGGCAAGGGATATGTGGATGTTAGGATGTTATTGGCATTTTTTTTTGTGTCCCAGGGTTTTTCTTTTTTCCTGCCCCCCCCCTCTTTCATTTGGATGCACTGGCTTAATTAGCCCAGGAAGTGAAGACACATGCTTTTTTGATGCTATTACCATGTTACCACAAAATAACAGTCACCTGTAACAACAAAAAAAAAAAAGGTGGCACCAGACATGATCAGTGATGTTTTATTTGCACATGAATATTTTTATTTTTGTATACTGGCTCAGCTGCTTCTCTTGAGTGGAGTTAAGAAATGAGCCATAAAGGATTTTTTGTAATAGGTATATTGGCAATGCATTTTATATTCCTCTATATTTAATTTTGCAATTCTGAAAGAGGGATGGTGCATTTTGAGAGAAAGTTTAGCAGACTTAGATCTAGCTGTTAATGTGTGCTGCTTCTGGTTCATGTTGGCAGCAGCTATCTCTCTTGGAAACAAACATCCCATATTAATGGTGTCTGTGAATAAAGCTTTCCTTTTTTTCCATCCCTCCCTCTCCTTTCCCTTCCCCTGTGTTTTTCTCAGACCCTCCTTACTTTTTTTTTTTTTTGGAAATCACTTATTGTAAATAAGTTGTAATCCACACCTCATGTATCAATGGGGAACTTTCAAATATAAATATTACCAAGACATTTTTCTGGTTGTTGTCTTGATTTTTGACTGGGTGTAATGAGGATACCATGTCCGTTGCTTTTGGTTTGAGGAGTTCGCTTGCGCTTCATCAGTCTTTTGCTATTTTAGTATTTCATTGTCTTAGCAGGAGAGGGCAGCAACTGTTCACTTGTCTTGTTAGTGATGCTGTGCTTCTTGGTTGGTTTCAAGCTTAGCTGTGAGAATGTACATGTGTCTCTTCAAACAGCATCTGTTTATGGATAGAGGAAAAACGGAGACATTTTTGATATGAAAAGTTGCATATGAAAATGAAAGACTGGTCCAAGCAGACCATGAAGACTTCTGATCTCCCACCCTGTGGAAATGGTACAAACGGATCTTCTCGCACCGGCCAAAACACCACAGAAGGAGAGCTGAGTCTAAACTCTTGGAATCTCAAATGTTCTTTGGAAATGGTTTACTTTCTTCAAAGTGGTAATAGAAACCAACGTGAAGGTGCTCTCCCAAAGAAATGTAAGCTTCCCTTTCACATTGAGAGAGGTTCTGTACCTTGGGTGCGTCACAATAAAGCAGAGTGAAGAGTTCGCAGGTGCCCGACTGCTTTTGTTTCTTTCTGGCCTTTGTGGCTTGTTGGTGTCACACAGTAACTTAGTTTGGCAGCAGTGGAGGCTGTGTACTCATGCTTGCTTTGAGACAACCAGATGATGACTAGGGGTGTGTAGTAGTATTCATGGGCAACCAAGTGTTCAAAAGTGCTTTATTCCCTGTCTAGTCTATGGTCTGGGAAGGGCTTGGGGTAAGAACCTATTGTTTCTTAGTCCTCAAGTGCCACCTGGCATATCTCAAGTGGGGTGGGAAAATTCACTTCTAATAGGGTTCACCTGCATGGCTGATCACTTGATGCTGGCCCTGGGAGTCAGGGGTCTCAGTTCCTCAGCACAGGACTTTATCCTTGAGCTTCCTTCCATTGTGGCAGCTGGTGCTAAATGATAGGAAGCTCTTGATCTAAGGTTTGCTTCCATAAATGGCCACACCCATCACTTCTTTCATAGTCTGTTGGTCAAGGAGTCTGTTCCCCGTTGCGTGGAGGGGACCTGGACCTCACCACGAACCAGTGAGAATGTCATCCTTAAGCTGCTATGGGATTGTCTAAGCATTTAAGTCTGATCTCTCTTAGGTCACATCCAATTTTGGAACCATGTGGAATTAATGTTTTGTATTTAGTTAATCTGGTTGAGGCAAAAGTTGTTAGTTTCAGCAAATTTGCATTTCAAGGCATAGCCATTTGTTGTAGCATCTGAAGATCAAGTAAATAGATAACAATTTTAGAAGTTAGATTTAAGAGACAATTCAATGGAATGTCTATTTGCATAATGTTGCCTCCTGCCTAAAAATAGCAAAATGGAGATGAAAAATATACTGTAAAATTTCTTAATATTTTTCATCTTTTGATAGAACATGGTCCCTTGGGCCATTGGAAAAAGACTAAAACATAGGGATAGCTAAGGAAGAGTAAATTTCAAAAAAATTTTTTTATTATAGTATGTGCTCATTATATAATACACATTTTTGAAAAAGTAGATCGTGTGTGTTATCTAATAAATCTCCAGCCCACTTTCTTATCATAGCACACACCCCAAGAAAACCCCACCACCCTTTTTTTCCCTGTGTAAACTTTATAATCTTACCTTCTGCATTTAGGTCCACTATTCACCTAGTAGGTAAGTTGTTCTATAGGAATGTAGACCAGTTTTTCCTTCTCAAGTTATTACAACACTAATTACAACACTAATTGAAAAGTCTGTCTCCCAAGAACTGTTTCGGTGCTTTTGTCAAAATGTCACCATAAAGGTATGAATCAACCTCTGGGTTGCCTATTTGGTTTGTTGCTGTGATGATCTTATGCCGGAAGCAGTCATGATTAGCTTTAAGGTCTTGAATCAAGCTACCTATTCCATTTTTTTTATATATATATATTTTTTTCCAGGGTGTCTCTCGGTAGCCTTGGTTCTTTGCATTTCTACATAAAATTTACAAACATCATTCTGGTTTCTAAAAGAAAAATAAAATGGAATTATGCGGGCTGGGAAGGTGGCTCAGTGGTAGAGTGCTTGCTTTGCATGCATGAGGCCCTGGTCGATTCCTCAGTACCACATAAGTAAAGAAAAAAGCCGGAAGTGGCGCTGTGGCTCAAGTGGTAGAGCGCTAGCCTTGAGCTGAAGAGCTGAGGGACAGTACCCAGGCCAGAGTTCAGGGCCCATGACTGGACCCCCCCCCCCCAAAATGGCATTATGCTTGGGACAACTTTATAATTTGGAGGCAGGATTAATATTTTGATATTACTGAATAGTTTTGTGTTCTGCTCTTGTTTAAATATGTCCTTTAAAAAAGTGTTGGAAACTGGGTGCCAGTGGCCCACACCTGTAATCCTCGCTAGTCAGGAGGTTGAAATCTGAGGATCATGGTTCAAAGCCAGCCTGGGCAGAAAAGTCCATGAGACTCTTATCTCCAATAAACCAAACAGGAAGTGACTCTGGCTCAAGTGGTAGAGTGCTCGCCTTGAGCTGAAGAGCTGAGGGACAGCGCCCAGGCCCAGAGTTCAGGCCCACGACTGGACCCCCCTCACCACCACCCCTCCCCGCGCAAAAAGAAAAAAAAAGTCTCAAAGAGATTCAAACCACAATTCATAGATCTCAGCCTCCTGAGAAGCTAGGATTACAGGTGTAAGCCACCTGTGTCTGGCTATTTGCTGTTATTATATAAAATGCAACTTTAATAGTAATTAGCATCCTTAAGTCTTGCTAAAAGTTAGAGTTCAACTAATTGTTATAGATTCCTTAGATTTTTTTTGGTTGCAGGACTTGAACTCAGAGCCCGGGACCTGTCTCTGAGCTTTTTGCTCGAGGCTAGGTTTCTACTGCTTTGAGCCAACACACCAGTTCTGGTGTTTTAGTGGTTAACTGGAGATAAGAGTCTCATGGACTTCCTGCCCAGGCTGGCTTTGAACCACGATCCTCAGATCTTAGCCTCCTGAGTAGCTAGGATTACAGGCGTGAGCCACCGGCGCCTGGCTTTAATTTTTAGTTTTAAATCATTTGCTATTTTTTTTGTCTGCTTTTGCCAGTCCTGGAGCTTGAACTCAGGGCCTGGGAATTGCATCATCCCTGAGCTTTTATGCTCAAGGCTAGTGCTCTTCCATTTGAGTGAGAGCTCCACTCCCAGCTTTTTGGTGGTTAATTGGAGATAAAAGTCTCAAAGATGGGCTGGGAAGGTGGCTCAGTGGTAGAGCGCTTGCCTTGCATGCATGAGGCCCTGGGTTCAATTCCTCAGCACCACATAAGCAAAAGGAAAAAAGCTGGAAGTGGCGCTGTGGCTCAAGTGGTAGAGCGCTAGCCTTGAGCTGAAGAGCTGAAGGACAGTGCCCAGGCCCAGAGTTCAGGCCCACGACTGGACCCCCCTCACCACCACCCCTCCCCGCGCAAAAAGAAAAAAAAAGTCTCAAAGAGATTCAAACCACAATTCATAGATCTCAGCCTCCTGAGAAGCTAGGATTACAGGTGTAAGCCACCTGTGTCTGGCTATTTGCTGTTATTATATAAAATGCAACTTTAATAGTAATTAGCATCCTTAAGTCTTGCTAAAAGTTAGAGTTCAACTAATTGTTATAGATTCCTTAGATTTTTTTTGGTTGCAGGACTTGAACTCAGAGCCCGGGACCTGTCTCTGAGCTTTTTGCTCGAGGCTAGGTTTCTACTGCTTTGAGCCAACACACCAGTTCTGGTGTTTTAGTGGTTAACTGTAGATAAGAGTCTCATGGACTTCCTGCCCAGGCTGGCTTCAAACATGATCCTTAGCTCTCAGCCTCCTCTCATGCTGACAGGCATGAGCCACCAGCACCTGGCAGTTCCTTAGAATTTTTAATATAAGCAGTCATGTCACCTGCAGATAGAAAATTCCACTTCTTGAGGCTAGGAATGTGGCTTAGCATGCTTGAAGCCCTGGGTTCAATTCCTCAGTACCACATAAACACAAAAAGCCGGAAGTGGCACTGTGGCTCAAGAGGTAGAGTACTAACCTTGAGCAAAAGAAGTTCAGGAACCATGTCTAGGTCCTGAGTTAAAGCCCAGAACTGGCAAAAAAAAAAGGAAAAAGGAAATTCCACTTCTTTATTTCTAATCTTATATTTCTATTGATTATATTTTTTTCCTTAGTAATGGTTAAGACTTCTGTGGAACCTTTCATGGAAGTGAGCCCTTAGCCTTATTCCCATTCTTCAATGGAAAATGTTCAGTACTGCCGGGCGCCGGTGGTTCACGCCTGTAATCCTAGCTACTCAGGAGGCTGAGATCTGAGGATTGCAGTTCAAAGCCAGCCAGGGCAAGGAAAGTCCATGAGACTTTTACCACTGAGCCACCTTCCCAGCCCCCATGAGACTTATATCTCCAATTAATCACCAGAAAACTGGAAGTGGCGCTGTGGCTTAAGTGGTAGAGTCCTTGCTTTGAGCTGAAGAGCGCAGGGACAGTGCCCATGCCCAAGAGTTTAGGCCCCATGACCGAACCTCCCCTCCAAAAACAAATGTTCAGTACTTTTTCATCATCTGTGATGTTGTAGGATTTTTATAGATCAGATTGAGAAAGTTCCCTTGTATGTCTAGCTTGTTGTGGATTTGTCATCATGTGTAAGTATTGATACTGTAAAATGCTTTTTATGCATGCACTGAAGTATGATTATTTTCCGTTATTAATATGGTGAATTACATTGAATTTCCGGGATAAACATTGTGTAGGTTGTAATGATCTAAATTGTGTATGTGTGTGTGTGCATGAGCATGCGCGCGTGTGCACACTCGTACACAGCACTGAGCTGAAGTCTTTAAATTTGTCTTCTTAATAGATTTGGTAAAGTTCTATTCACTATTCCTTGGATTGTGTTTTTCTGCCCCATTCTTTCTGTGTTCTTATTCCATGATACTAATTACAGTTGTTAGACATTTAGCATTATAAATAGGTCTCAGATGCACAGTTCATATGTTTTTAAAAGACATCGTATGCACATAACAAAAATTTTTAAACAGTACAGTGTAACAGCATTTAGCACAGTTGTAGTCCTTTCTATCTGTGCAACCCTCCTTTCTATCTAGTTCCAACATATATATATATATATATATATTTTTTTTGGTCAGTTGTGGAGCTTGAACTCTGGGCCTGGACACTGTCCCTCAGCTCTTCATCTCAAGGCAAGTGCTCTACCACTTGAGGCACAGCACCACTTCTGGTTTTCTAGTGGTTTATTGGAGATAAGAGTCTCATGGACTTTCCTTCCCAGACTGGCTTTGAACCACAATCCTCAGATCTCAGGCTCCTGAGTAGCTAGGATTACAGATATGAGCCACCAGCACCCGGCCAAAATATTTTTTGTCAACCTCCAAAGAAAATCTAATACATATTAGTCATTCTCTCTTCTTCCCTCCATCCCTGGCAGTCGCTCTTCTTTGTGTCTTTCTGGATTCTGTGTCCTAGGTGTTTTTTAATAAATGAAAACATACACCATGAGGCCTTTTGTGTCTGCCTTCCTCCACTTAGAATGATGTTTGCAAGGTTATCCATACTGTAATAAAATGCTGACACGTCCTTGTTCTTTTTATGGCAGAGTAATACTCCATTGCATCACATTTTGTCTCTTACTCAGCTGAAGGACAGGTCCTAGAAAGGATACATAAGTGTGATGCACTAACTCGTGTATGCACATCTGTATTTCCGTATTTACTGTGTGTGTGACACAGTCTTATGGTTCATGCAGGTGCATAGGACCTGGTATCTCCCATCTCAATCCTATGTGCCTACTTCATTGCCCACTCAGGGAAAGCTTACTCTTGTTCCTTATAAATAGTCCTTCTTGCCAACTAAGCCATGGGAAACCACGAATCTCTTTTCTTCCATATAGTTTTACCTTTCCAGAATGTCATATAAATGGAATCACAATGTAGATAAACAAATGGATCTTTCTTAATTTACTCAACGTTGCATATAGGATTCATCCATAGTTTTGTGTGAATCTATAATTTGTTCCTTTATTGCTGTATAGTATTCCTTTGTTTCTTTGTCTGCTTGGCAGTGACAGTAACTCTGGGTTTTTCCAAACTTAGAGTAATTATGAATAAAGCTACTACGAACATTTGTATATGAGCCTTTGTGGAAAACAAGCTTGTTTTCTCTTTGGTGGTAAATAAATAGGAATGAAATATTCTCCAGATATACGCTTCTGAAATGTTAACAACATAAGGAATAAAAAGTAGACAATCTAAGAACTTCCAATGGGCTAAAAACATCCATTTAGAGGATTAAGAAGGAGAGTGAGTGATACTTTCTTTGTGTGTGTATGCTGGTCTTGGGGCTTGAATTCTCCTGGGTGCTGTTGCTGAGCTTTTTTGATCAAGGCTAACACTCTACCACTTGAGTCACAGCTCCACTTCTACAGACACCCAGTGATGTTTTTTGTTATTTTGTGGTGTGTGTGTGTCTGTGTGTGTGTGTGTGTGTGTGTGTGTGTGTGATGGGGCTTGAACTCTGGGCCTGGGCCCTGTCCCTGAACTCTTCAGCTCAAGGCAAGCACTCTGCCACCTGAGCTACAGCACCACTTCTGGTTTTCTGGTGGCTAATTGGAGATAAGTCTCACGGACTTTCCTGCCCAGGCTGGCTTTGAACCATGATCCTCAGATCTCAGCCTCCTGAGTAGCTAGGATTACAGGTGTGAGACACCAGTGCTGTTTTTTTGTTTGTTTGTTTTGTTTTAAGTAATACTGAGAAACAGGTGCGGGTAGCTCATGCCTGTAATCCTAGCTACTCAGGAGACTGAGATCTGAGGATCATGGTATGAAGCCAGCCCAAACAGGAAAGCCCATGAGACTCATGTTTCAGTTAACCACCAAAAAGCTGGGAGTGAAGCTGTGGTTAAAGTGGTAGAGTGTTAGCCTTAGCAATACAACTCAGAGACCGCATCCAGGCACCAAAAATTTAAAAAAAAAAAAACTGATCCAGGTGTTGATGGCTCACACTTGTAATCCTAGCTACTTAGGAAGCAGAAATCTGAGGATTTGGGTTTAAAGCCAGCCTGATACTCAATCATGAGAGACTCTTATCTCCAGTTACCTAGCAAAAAACAAAAGCAGAAGTGTGACTCAAGTGGTGGCAGCTTTGAGTGAAAAAGCTAAGGGACAGTGCACAGGCCCCGAGTTCAAGCCCTAGCACTGGCACACACAGCAACAGCAGCAAAAACAAAACACTTGAGGACATACTCCAGCAAAACAACAGAAGACAGAA
Organism: Dipodomys ordii; assembly: GCF_000151885.1. NCBI lineage: Eukaryota > Metazoa > Chordata > Mammalia > Rodentia > Heteromyidae > Dipodomys > Dipodomys ordii. The sequence goes on from NW_012267218.1 coordinate 32,105,849, forward strand.
CCCAGCAAGCAGGTTTCCCCCAAAAAGGAGCAAAGGTGTATGGCAGGCCTAGTGAGGAAATAGCAGAGACTGGAATGGGAGGGAAAAACTAGAAGTCAAAACTGGGTGCTGAGGGCTGGGAAGGTGGCTCAGTGGTACAGTGTTTGCTTTGCATGCATGAGGCCCTGGGTTCAATTCCTCAGCACCACATAAGCAGAAAAAGCTGGAAGTGGTGCTATGGCTCAAGTGGTAGAGCTTTAGCCCTGAGCTGAAGAGCTGAGGGACAGCGCCCAGGCCCAGCGTTCAGGCCCCACGACTGAACAAAACAAAACAAAACCCAACAACAACTGAGTGCTGGTGGCTCATACCTATAATCCTACTTACTCAGGAGGCTGAGATCTGAGGATCATAGTTGAAACCCAGCCCAGGTGGAAAAGTCTGAGACTCTTATCTCCAATCAGCTATCAAAAAGACAGAAATAGAGCTGTGTAGCTCAAATAAATGGTAGAATGCCAGCTCGGAAGTGAGAACTTGAGGCCTAGAACCAGGATGGACAGTGGGGAGGTAAAAGGACCTGGAATTGTTAAAGTCTGATGTAACATTTGGAAGGGATTAATGACATGTAAAAAGGGCAGATGAGAGTATGAGAGAAAGATAAATAAAAGTCCTGGGGAGAGGAAAGCATTGTAATAGAGGAAATGCGATTGTATTACTGGACTGGCAATATTTACACAGTACCATTACCACAAACTGATTACCGATTTAATTTAAAATGCGAATGTGACTCTTAGGATGAGAGAGGAAGGTATAAGAAGTACAAAAGAGCCAAATGCTTACCAGCTAATGTCTGTAGAGTTGCTAAATGAAGAAATAGCACTATAAGCAAATTGGAAATGTGGGAGTAATTGCTGTCAGCTTCAGCTGTGAAATTTAGTTAAAAGTAGGCAAAAGGAGAGAGATGAGAGAGCAGGATTGTGCAAGGGAGGTATGCTATCTTCTTCTGAAGTCCCGGTGCCTGGAAAATAGGTCAGATAAATGGTATGCATTGTTTTTGTAGCAGCTCAGTGCAGCAGACCTGAGAGGACCCCGACAGCAGATGGAGACTTGCCTGTGGGTCCCTAGGGGGCTGGGGGAGGCGAGGTCTTCTGTAAAGACACAAGCAGACCCAGGCCTAATGTTAGGAACTGATGGGCCTGGCTGGTATCCCCATAAGCATATAACAACTTCTCTGAAGCCAGGCACAGATGGCTCACACCTGTAATTCTAGCTACTCAGGAAGCTAAGATCTCAGGATCACAGTTCGAAGCCAACCCTCAACAGGAAAGTCTGAGAGACTTTTGAGGTCCTTTGCTCAGGACCTCTCCCCAGGGTAGGGTGCAAGTCAGGGCTGTGGTCTGCAAAGGACTGACAGGAAGGTTTGCCTGCAAGTTCATGCAGTTGTTGGCAGGAATCAGTTCCTTGGGGATTTCAGTTTCTAGTTGGTCCCTGCGATCTACAAACCCTCAGTTTCTAGTTGTTCTCCTGGCCATGGGTGTCCTCCCAAACACACTGATCTTTACTGAAGGCAGCCAGGAATGGGCTAGTAAATTGAGCATTTCCACCTTATGGAATGGAATCTCAGAAGAAGTGGCGTATTATGGCCTTTACCAGAATTTCTCATGTCAAAGCAAGTCATAGGCCCTCTGCACCAAGAGGAGGGATTCCACAAGGATACAAAGGCCAAGAAGTGAAGATCGCTGTCCACCATTAGCCCTGTCCTCTGACTGCCAATGACTTACTCCTTCCTGTGTATTCTTCCCACGTCCACATCTTCCCAATGGGCTTCGTGTCTTATCCCATTACAGCATTTATTCCAGTACCAGAATCCATCCTCCAAATCAGGAATTTCACTCTCTACCCATTTTCAAAAATTAGAGAAATTGTCACTCTCTCCCTCCCCCCCCATTCCTTAACATCCATCTCTGGAGTAGACACAGACCATCATCGTTAGAGATATTACTGTGCGAAGAAGGGAAGGAGGAGTTATAAAGGAGTTCTGTCAACAACCCTGGCTCCTGGCTCTGTTCTCTGAGCCTCTAAACCTCTTTTAGGAAACACTGCACACATTTACAGCTCAGTAGTTTTAGCCACTTTAGGATCTGGGAGTCCAAGTGCCTCTTTCCATCTTGTACCATTTCTGTCCTTCTTGGTCCACGTTGGCAGCACGTTCACTGACAAGTTTTCTCAGTGGCTGTGTAGGTCTAACATGGGCATCCACAAAATAAAAGCTACACCTCCAGATCTGTTTGAAAGAAACCCATCTCAAAACCTTGAGCTCTTGCTGAGGTTCAAAGGTCCTAAACTTCCCACTGTCTCTCTGAGCCCAACCTTTAATCTATCAAAAGGGCTGTGTATGCCTTAAACTCACCCCGACCTGCTGTGGTACTTGTAGCTTTTTACTCTGGGCCACATTTTTCTGAGAGGGCCAAGAAATCATTTCTTAATTTTAGCATCTTTTGTCATCTGAAAACAAAACAAAACAAAAAAACCAGCTTTCAAAACTTTGAATGTCTGGTAGTTTTCAAAACCATTGAGTCTTGCTTTTTGTGGTTTTAACAGTTGTGCCTAGATTTATGTCTTCTCATGCATGTTGCTGGAAGCAGCAAGAAGAAACGAGTTGGTTTCTTCACTTTGCATAGAAATCTCTTGTGCTAAATGGTAAATGTTATTCCTTAAGGTGTTGCTTTCCCTAATAGTACAGGAAGCACTCTGCCACGGCTCTGCAAGCATTCCTCCCCCCAGTACCTCTGAATCCAACAGCTTGTTGGAAAAACAGACTTGCTAGTAGTGTATTTGAGACCCTACCTTATTTCTCAAGATTCTTCCGGCTTTTGTCCAACCCCAAAGCCATTCTCACCTTTAGGTATCTGTTAGAGCACTGTTCCGCCCAGGCCTGCATGAGCGAAATTAATGGAAGTTGACCATTGAATTACTTTGGCTCCCAACATATTGAGTGACAGCTTCACCATTCTTCCAGCAGGGTGAGAACAGCATTCTTTCCAGGAAGGATCATGGTGATGTTCTCTGTTCCATGGTCATACACAGCTTTCTTTGTACATTTTCATGTCTGGGAGTGGGAGGGTTCAGTACCTCTAGTGCGTGAATAGGACAGATTCTTTGGATGCTACTGGCTATAGATTCCAGGGTGTGTGAGAAATGCTCTGCAAGTAGCTTCAGGGGTGATCTAGATGTGACATAGGGAGACAGGTTTGGGACTTTGTGATTCCCAGTCCCTCTGGAAACATGCAGACTACCCAGCATGCTCTTGGCCCGCTGTCCATGTTTCCTCCGGCAGTGTGACCTTCAAGCAGGATGAGCTCTTGGGCTGACTGTCCCCTGCAGCAGCAGCCAGGGCACCAAGCATCCTGACACATGAGAGAGTTGCCTTGGGCTGACAGGGCCTCCTGGGAATCCTGCGTTGCTTCTAAGAAGCCAAGTTGCCGGCGGGATGCCATGGCCTGTGTCCCCTCCTGGGTGTATCCTGAAGATGAACTTGAGGTCTCAGCTGGGGGCCTGGCATGGCTCAGGAGTGCTGCTTGGCCTTCATGCTTGGTTCCCATTAATCAGGAATGTTTCTCTCAAGCAAACACCAACATGACACATCTGTAGACATTCGGGTTCCCTAAGGATCATGCCTGTCCAACTGGGTATGTGTCTCCTGGACGCAATTCAGCATGATGTCACGAACACCACCGGCAGGTCCTCCCATCTCTGTGTCCTGACATCTCGGTTGACCGAGTGATTCAGTCTTCTGTGTGGCGACCTGCTACTGCCTGAACTGTGTCTGCTCCTACAGAAGTTTCCATTTCATTCAAGTCAAAGATCTTCCTCAGTTCTGGGCAGGACTGTGAATGTAGTCAGAAAGAAGGACAGAAGGATTTACTTCTCCTCCTCCTCTCTTGAAAAACATGGCTGACATGATGTCATGGATCCACAGTGATAACCAGAAAGCCTTTGAAACCACAGGAATCTCTTCTCTGAAGAGAACCAGAGAGTATACTGTGTGTGTGTGTGTGTGTGTGTGCGCGCGCGCAGGTCCTGGGGCTTGAACTCAGAGCCTGTGCACTGTCCCTAGGCTTTTTTGCTCCAAGCTAGCGCTCCACCACTTGAGCTATAGCTCCACTTCCATTTTGGTCTGTCACAAAGAGTGGGCTGTGATTTAAACTAAAACTCCTAAGCATGAGAGATTTCCCCAGATTGTCCTCTCCTAGGCCAGTACTGCTGGCCAGAGAAGAGTGCTCAAGGCAACAGCATTCTGTGTATCTAGATTAAGAACATTGATCTAGGACTTGAACTGAAGTCCTTTTAGTTCTAAGATGAAACAACTTTATGAGCAAGAAGCAGAGAGCTGGTTTGTTTCATACTTTATCAGCTGGGACTCTAAATATGGGCGTGTCCTGATCCATTTAGGGTAAACATAATTGGAAATAGTTAATCTTAATGAAGAAGAAGGGGAAAATAGAAATTCTTGGTTCTTGTAATAGAGTACTAATAGACTTCCCTGAGGACATCAGCAGAGCTATAAGAAGGGCCAGAGAGTCAGAGTTCTAGCCAGGGACAAGCTTGTAGGTATCTTCATTGAGACAGAACAACTACTAGAGCAGAGGAGAGGGCTCAAACTCGTGTCATTATTTAGATTAACATAGTTTATTGTTGTTTTTATTTATTTTTTTTGTCAGTCATGGGGCTAAACTCTGGGCCTGGGCGCTGTCCCTCAGCTCTTCAGCTTAAGGGCTAGCACCCTACCACTTGAACCACAGCACCACTTCCAGCCTTTTTCTGCTTATGTGGTGCTGAGGAATTGAACCCAGGGCCTCATACATGCGAGGCAAGCACTCTATTACTGAGCCAACTTCCCAGCCTCCATTGTTGTTTTTAAATGAATAGCTCATTATTTTAATTTCTACTGTACTAGAAAAACTTCTGGGGATCCTCAGTAATTTAAAATAAGTATTAGCAGGGCTGGGAGTGTGGCTTAGTGGTAGAGTGCTTGCCTAGCAGGCATGAAGCCATGGATTCAATTCCTCAGTACCACATACACAAAAAGGGCCAGAAGTGGTGCTGAGGCCAGAAGTGGTAGGGTGCTAGCCTTGAGCAAAAGAAGCTCAGAGACAATGCCCAGGCCCTGGGTTCAAACTCCAGGACTAGCAAAAGTATTAGCATACAAGCAAGGCCCTGGTCAAGCCTGTAATCCTAACTTTTCAAAAGGCTAAGTTTCTGAGGACTGCAGTTCAAAACCAGCCTGGGCAGAAAAGTCTGTGACACTCATATCTACAGTTAACCACAAAAGCCAGAAGTAGATCTGTGGCTCAAGTAGTAGAGCACTCGCTCAGAGACATGGCCAGGCCCAGAGTTCAAGCTCTAGGTTCAGAAAAGGAAATTAGCATACATTAAGATTACAAAGGGGATTTCAGTGTGATAATCTCATACATACAGTATACCTTGAACAAGTTTATTCCCTCTATTCTGTTACTGCCCCTCTCTCTTCTTTTTCAAACAGTATTTGTTGGGATCATGCTATCTACATATCTATCTGTCTGTCTGTCTATCTATATCTGTCTGTCTGCCTACCTACCCTTCTCATCTATCCATTCATCCATCTACCTGTGTATATATTTTATCATTTTCACCACCCAGTAATCTCTCCTTTCAACTCCCACCTGATTCACCCCTTTTCTAAAAGCTCTCTTTTTATACTCATCATCATCATCATCATCATCATCATCATCATCATCATCATCATCATCATTCAATGTCTAGTTTGAGCATAAGAGAATATTCAATGTTAGACTTTTGAACTTGGCTTACTCAACATTACAATCTCCACTTCCATCCATTTTCCTGCAAACAACATAATTTCCTCCTCCTTTATGGATGATGAGTACTTCATTGTGCATATTCACCACATTATCTTTGTCCACTCACAGGTTATGGGTGCCTAGTATGACTTCATGTCTTGGCTAGTGTGAACAGAACTGCGATAAACATGGTGTGCAGGTATCTCTCATCTAACTTATACTCAGTTGGGTGTATGCCCTAGAGTGGTATAGAAGAGTCACAAGATGGGTCTATTTTTTATTTTTGAGGAATCTCCATAGTAATTTCCATAGTGGTTGCACTGTTTCATTCCCACCAACAGTGTAGGATCCTGGGTTCCTTCCCCCACCCTACTTCCAACTCCTCACCAGAATTTGTTGTTTGCTTTTCTTGATTATCTGTCTGGGGTGAGATAGACTCTCAGTGTAATTTTGTGTGTGTGTGTGTGTGTGTGTGTGTGTGTGTGTGTGTGTGTGTGTTTGCTAGACCTGGGGCTGACAGGACCGAGGCACTGTCCCTGAGCCTCTTTGTCTTCAGGACCGAGGCACTGTCCCTGAGCCTCTTTGTCTTCAAGGCTAGCTCTCTACCACTTACAACATAACAAGCGCCACTTCCAGCTTTTTCTGAGTAGCTTATTGGAGATAAGAGTCTCATAGACTTTCCTGCCTGGGCTGGCTTTGAACCATAATCCTCATATCTCGGCCTCCTGAATAGCTAGAGTTACAGGCATGAGCCACGGGCATTGAATCAGCAGTGAATCTCTTGGGGCCTGGGCTTTTATTTATTGGGAGACTTAGCCACTGTTTCAAGCTTGTTACATTGTCTCTCTCTGCTCAAATGGTTGATATCCTCTTGGTCTAATTTTGGTAGATAAAATGCATCTAAAAATCTATCCATTTCGTCTAGGTTTTCCAGTTTGTGAAAATAAATATAAATTTTGAAGTATCCTGTAATGGTCCTCTGGATATTGTTGGTATATGTTGTGATAGCCTATAATTAACCTCTCATTTATTAATTAGGTTTTCCTTCCTGTTGGTTAATTTGGCTAATGGCTTATCAAACTTATCTTTTCAATGAACCAGCTTTTTGTTTCATTGATTATTTATTTTAGTTTCCATTTCATTGATTTCTACCCTAATCTTTATTATTCCTTTCTGCCTGGTAATTTTGGAATTGGCTGGTTTCTGTTTTTCTAGGAGCTTGAGCTTAGGTTATTTATTGCAGGTCTCTCTCTCTTTCTCCACCCCCCCTTCTATTATGTAAGAGCTCACTGGTATGAACTTTTACCACTGTACTACTGTATCCTAGAGGTTCTGGTTTTTGGTTGTATTGGAACCTTGTGTTTGCTAGGCAGGTGCTCTACCATTTGAGCCATACCTGTTTTTGTTTCAGTTATTTTTTTTCAGATAAGATCTAGAGCTTTTTACACATGGCCAGTCTTAGATGCAATCCTCCTATCCATGCCCCCTAACTAGCTGGGGTTAGAACTGAGCACCACCACAACCAGCCTTTTGTTGAAGTGGGGTTTTATTAACTTCTGCCCAGGCTGCTCCTGAACAGCGACCTCTTATCTGTACCTTCCTAGAAGCTGGGATTACATGCATGAGCCACCATGCCTGGCTCTCAATAATTTGTAACAGAATAATGGGATCCTAAAACCAAGAAAAATTGAGACCCTATAGCTGACCCAAAGCTTTTGTTCATGCTAATTTAGTATTCTTGGGTTTTTTTTTTTAATAAAATGATAATATCCCCAAAATAGTAAGTTGTTACTGGGGTTAGATGACGTGATAAATGCATGCCAGGATTTCACTTATCTCTTGATGGTTTAATAAATTTTCAAGTAGATTTCCCCCCGCCCCCACAACTAGAGTTTCATTTCAGGGTCTCACACTTGCAAGGTTGGTCACACCTCCATCCATTTTTGTCCTAGTTGGTTTTGGGTTTTTTTAGGCAGGTCTCACTTTTTGCTTGGGCTGGCCGGGGCCATCATCCTTGTATTTATGCTTTCTTCCATGGTTGGGATTACAGGCACATCAGTATAGCTATCAGTTGAGAAGGGGATCTGGTGAACATTTTCTCATTATTGACCTTGAAATATGATTCTCCGGATCTCAGCCTCCTGAGTAACGAGGATGATAAGGACAAACCACTGTGTTCAGTTTCGGGTAGGCTGATAAAAATGCTTCAATGTGTTGACATATCTGGGTGTTTGTGGGCTCTCTGGGAGCATTGCTAGAACTATCTGTGTGGCATCTAGGTTCCCATAGCTTTCTCCTCATCCCATAAACTTTTCATAGAGGGTCTGTTTTAGGTATTTTTCTTTATGCCTCATGAGGAGAGGCCAAATCATGGCACCAGCGTAACAACTGTTATTGCATATTGGAGAGGAAAAAGTGAGACGCTCTGTAGCGTGCGCCCCTCAGCGCTGGAAAGCCCAGCATGACACCAATTATTCTAAAGCTGTGTTGGAACCAGGATCATCTGAGTGACACATTCCTAAGAGAGAGATTACAGAAGTCTTTCCCTCTGTTCCTCTTGATAAATGATTCCTAAAACCCCATTGCTGTCACCACTACCTTCTGCAGCTTCACCTCCAATCCCTTTCAAAACTTCCTGGCTTTGATGACTTAGATTTGCAAGCAGTCCACAGTTCATTACTGTGACTAGAGGCCAGGCAATGAAGTTTGTGTTTGGCTTAACTACCGGGGAAAGGAGCACAGAGGAATAGCCCACATGCGTTCTCTTTGATCACATGTCATGGTTATGAATAACAGAAATCCCGGTGCAGTCAAAGACCTGGCCAGATAGCCCAGACTTACTATGCTAGTCTAAAGCCAACTCTAATGGGACTTTGCTAGCTTCCTGATTTCTTTACAAAGATGCATCTTAATGACACCCAGTGAAAGGGGTTTGAGTATGAACTGGTAGAAAGTGGCTGGACAATGTTTTATAGTCTTGGGGAAACATGCTGGAATCCAGTCATGGAAGGGTGAGATAGAAAACCATTGAGAGGAGCCGAGCGCTAGTGGCTCACGCTTGTAATCCTAGCTACTCAGGAGCCTGAGATCTGAGGATCACGGTTCAAAGCCAGCCCAGGCAGGAGAGACCTTGAGACTCCTATCTCCAATAAACCACCAGAAAACCGGAAGTGGCGCTGTAGCTCAAGTGGTAGAGTGCTCGCCTTGAGCTGAAGAGCTGAGGGACAGCGCCCAAGCCCAGAGTTCAAGCCCCACGACTGACAAAAAAAAAAAAAAGAAAACCATTGAGAGTCTGTGGGAAGAGTCTCATGGACTTTCCTGACTGGGCTGGCTTTGAACCAGGATCCTTAGATCTCAGCCTCCTAAGTAGCTAGGATTACAAGTGTGAGCCGTGACACCCAGCTCTTAGTTCTTGACGTTTGCACATTTTGTTGTCATTGACATGAGCAGTGAAGGATGCTGATTGTATCTCAGAAGACACCTACTGCAAGGTGTCTTGCAGTACGTAGCTTCTTGCAGTGTGGTAGCTGCTTCCTTGGGGGCAAGGGGGGAAATGTCAGTGCCAGACCTACAAATTGGAGCCATTTTACATGAATTGGTTGTATTGGTTGTACGGTGGATGGATTATTAGCTGAACTGAGATCTCAGTCTCTCCTAGAGATAGCCTCAGGTAAACGTGCTTCTGACCCTCCTACCATAAATCTATGGGTGTTTCAGTTATAGTTCATTAAATGTTTGCTCCCCGGGTTAGAGCAGGTAAAATCCCACAGACGAGAGAGTCCATTCTGTTGGTCTTATAATGAAAACATTTATAAGTTAACGTCATAATCATCTGATGACTGGTTAATCTAATGTACCAGTGGGGCCCGGAGTCTTTATTCTTTCTAGTCTCCTGTCCACACCACACTGACTTTCATTCACAGTCTCACCTCTTCCTGTATGCAAGATGGCTGCCTATACCCTCGTCATGCCCACCTTTACTTTGCCAAGAAGGATGAAGAGGTTGGTGGCTCACGCCTGTAACCCTAGCTACACAGGAGGCTGAGATCTGAGGATCATGTTCAAAATCAGTCTGGGCAGGAAAGTCCATGAGACTCATCTCCAATTAACCAGCAGAAAACCACTGTGGCTCAAAGTGGTAGAGCAGTAGCCTTGAGTGAAAGAGTTCAGGGACAGTGCCCAGGCCCTGAGTTCAACAGAAAAAAAAAAAAAAAAGAAGGATGAAGAGTTTCTTTTATATGGGTTGCTTTCTATCAGCACAGAAATTCTTATCTAGAAATGTCTCAGGAGACTTTTCTGTCTCTGAGTTCCCCAGACAAAAGAGTAAGAGTCAAAGATGTAGGTGTTGAAGCATGGAATGGCAAGGCAGAATCCAAACAGAGGTGAGCCTGTCTCCTCCTCTGGGAGCCTGTGGGGTGGGGGTCTCTGCATGGATTTGTGGTAAGATCATGGATAGATGAGTGTCTACTATGCTGGATGTGGGGACTCAGAATAATTGTGGCAGGTGGGGACCCTGTGGCCTGCCAGCCCTTTCTTGTCCCCATGTGTCTGTCCTTCCCTGCCACCCCTCTCTTTGGTCAGCAGCCGTGTTCTCAAGCCCTGGCCTTTTGCTGCCTGGAGCTTCATGCTCCCCTGCCCCGCGCCCCCAGCCTGTCCACCAGGACTCAGTGGGATATTCTGTCCTCCTAAGAGGCCAGAAAGATTTCCTGGGCACGGTGAGTTCTTTGAGTCAGACAGTGTAATGATTGTGGTTTGTCATCCATCCAGGATCCACTTCTCCTTTCTGTTCTCCCATATAAAGAATCCCTGAGCCCTTCTCTGCCATGTGTCTTGAGTATAAATACTGGGAGTTCATGGGTTCGTGAGTTCAGCCTAGTCTGCACGTCTCTGATGGATATGATGTCCTCTTCTCCTTTGATGTGGTAATCTATGTCATTTTATATCAATAACTGCCTGCTGCCACACTGTCCTGAAACTTCTGGAACAAACCCAATGCAACCACAGTATCTTATTTCTTTAGTATATGTCAGAAATTCAGTTTGCTAATACTTTATTCAGCATTTTGATATTCAGCCTCTTACGGGAAATAAGATTATACTGTATTCTTGCTTCAAAGAAAAAAAATGAGTGTTTTGCTTTCTGGGATTGTTTAACGTCATAATATTCTCTCCCTGAAGGAATGAAATAATTCAGTTTTTGGTGGTTAGCACAGTCTATGCACCTTAAAAAATATCAGTTATCGCCTATCCCTGGTCGAGGGCGGCTCACATCGGCAGTCCTAGCTACTCAAGAGGCTAAGTTCAGAGAGTTGTGGTACAGAATCAACCTGGATAGGAAAGGCCTTGTGATTCTCATCTCCAGTTGATCACCAAAAAGCCAGAAGCTGAGGTGTGGCTCAAGTGATAGAGTACCAGTTTTGAGTGGAAAAAGCTCATGGATAGTACCCAGGCCTTGAGTTCAAGCCCCAGTGGTGGCAGTGGAAAATGAAAAATCATCGTTCTTCCTGACTTCCAGTTCTGATGCCTAGTCTTGCATAATTGGTAGATAAATATAGTTAGATCATTTGTTATGTATAATTTTGCATGCTAATTCCTTCCCTTAATCCTGTATCAACTGCTTTTCTACAGATTACAGTTCTTCTTACTCATTTAATTAATTAATTATTTTCTGTCAGTTTTGAGCCTTGAGCTCAGGGCCAAGGTGCTATCCTCAGCTTTTTTTGCGCAAGGTTGATGCTCCACCACTTGAGCCACAGCTCCATTTCTGCCTTTTTTTGCAATCATGGGGCTTAAACTCTGGGACTGAGAGCTATCCCTGAGTTCTTCAGCTCAAGGCTAGTGCTCTACCACTTGAGCTACAACGCCACTTCTGGTTTTATGGTGGTTAATTGGAGGTAAGAGTCTCACTCACTTTCCTGCCCAGGCTAGCTTTGAACCATGATCCTCAGATCTCAGTCTCCTGAGTAGTAGGGTTACAGGTGTGAGCCACAGGCACCCAGCCCCTATCTGCCTTTCTTTGTGGTTAATTGGAGATAAGTCTCATGGGTTTTCCTGCCTCTGCTGACTTTGAACCAGGATCCTCAGATCTCAGCCACCTGAATAGCTATCATATTACAGTTCTTATCATTTGAACTGAAGAAGACTGCCATCCTGTGAAAGACTACTTGCCTAAGAAAGATGTTCATTCTTACTGTTTAGTAAAATTATATTGCAGTGAGTGTATTTTCCATAAGTTGCATTCTACTTTAGTCTTTTTTGTTTCTTTAAGGTTAAATTGCCAAGGATGAGAAGGTAGAAAACTTCCTCTGACTTCTGACATCTAGAGGCAAAGGACTTTCCAAAAGATTTGCACCAGTTGACAAGGCTTGTAGAATTTGGGCACTTTCTTTGTGTAACGTTCTTGTCAGTGTTGGGTGTTTTCCTGTTATTAGTTGTAAGATGGCACTATAGTGCATACATAGTCTCCAGACTCAGGGGTGGAGTGATGAAAAGAGAACTTTCCTCCAAACATTGATATTTATATAAAATGTTTATATGCACATATATGCAAACTGAACCCTGAACCCTGTGGACATTGTTTGAAGGAAGAAGGAGGGAGAATGAGGCAGAGGATGGAGGGATGAATTGATTGGATATATTGTGTATATGTAAGGAACTAATATATGCAATTAAAAAGTGTTAAAGGCAAAAACCAACACTAAATCCATTCCCAGTAGAGTGAAAAATTGAGTTACTCAGTGTCATACTTCAGGTGTCAGGAATGTGCTGACAAAATACCAGACTGGAGGCATTGCTCAAGTGGTAGAGCCCCAGTCATGAGTAAGAAAACCCAGAGGGGATCGTGGTTCAAATTCAGCCTGGACAAAAAGTTCAGCAGGCTCCCATCTCCAACTAACTAGTAAGAAGCAGATTGGAGGTTGTCAGGAAAGTCCTGACATCTGAGACTCTGTTCCCCGCTCCCTGCCTCCACACCCCAGGCTTTGAGTGACCGAAGCCAAGGCCAGGACTCAGACTTTTGTTTCTGTTTTGTTTTGCAGTTAATGTGGACTGAGCTGTGTGACAGGTAAGCCCAGAGCCCAGTTGCTTCCTCTCCAACTCTCACTTCGTGACCGAGATCACATAGCACTGTTTTCCCAATAGCTTGGCTGAGGGAGGGGAGAAAATCTTGGCTCTCTGACACTGAGCACTAATCTAGTAAAAAACAAAATACTTCGTAGAGAAGACCTCTTATTTTTGTGAAATCAAAGTACTTGGTAACCATGACGAAGTTCTAGTGTCAGTAAACTGTCCCCAGGGAGGGGTTCTATTACTGACGCCTCACGTAGAGTAGTGGGGGGAAGCGGGGGGGGGGGTGGACACTTTGAGGGCCCCTCAGGAAGGGGCTCCAGGGGGCAGGCAGACCCCACTGCCCTGCCAGGGGCTCCGAGGAGGATTACCTGGACAGCATCGCCCTGTGAAAACCATTCCTGTGGCTGCAAAGTTTAGTTTTAAAAGTGAACTGGGGCAATCCAGAAATATAAAAGACTCCTGTTTTCCTGGTGAGGAGAGAAAGCATTTAGAAGTCAGATTTTAGTTTAAAGCAGTGTGTGTGTGTGTGTGTGTGTGTGTGTTTGGTGGACACATAGTAATTGTACATATTTATGGGCAGACTATGTATGGCATTCCAATACATTTCAATATAGATGTACAGTGGGTAATGATCAGATTAGGGTGGCTGGCATATCACCACAGACATCATTTTCAGTTCCTTTCTTTCTTTCCCTCCCTCTCTTCTTCCTTCCCTCCCTCCCTCCCTGATACAGTATTACTCTTTAGGCTGACCTGGAACTGGTAACTCACTATGTAGCTCTGTCTGTCATCATCATCCTTCCTCAGCTTCCTGAGTACTGGGATTACAGACATGTACCACCACACCCAGCTTGTATTATTAATTATTATTAATTTGCGACTCACTTCTCCATTTCCAAGTAATGTTCCTTTGCTGCTACTTACAGATTTATAAATTTTAGACATTGTAGATTTCCTATTATGGAACATGAGACTTGGTGCCCTGGGGAATCACCGGCCAACTGCCCTTTCTCTATCCTTCAAATGTAGTGACCCTTCTACTTCTCTGCTCCTAGGCCTCCTGTATACCGAATGTCTTTGGCTTTCTATTCTCCTATGTTGCATTCCTGATTCATAGGCTAGATGTTTTCTTCTTCCTTGTTTTCCTTATTTGGTGACTTACCAAGCAAAGGAGAGTATACTTTCTTTATTCTATTTTTCCCGTCCCGTTGAAAGTGTGAATGCGCATGAACTTCCACAGTAAAGACTATTTTCATTAGCATCTGAAGGCACTGGCCTGTCCTGCTGTGAAGATTGCTGTGGGAGAGCAGGAAGTGGTAGTCAGGAAAGCTTTGTCTTCTGGAATATGCAGGCCAGCTTCATTCTGTGGCCTAGTTTGTAGTTGGAGCCAGTGCTCAGGCTTAGCCCTTCGCCCTTCTACACACTGTCTCCCCACCCCCACCTAGGGAGCCAAGGTCATACACTGACATGTGACACCACAGGCTGACTGTGATTTCGTTGTGCAAAGTCATGAATGTTTTAGAGCCAAGTTAGCTGATTCTGATGAAGGAGGAGGTCCTAGGCCATTCAGCATCTACTTCCTGTGATAGGACATGTTTTTCGTGTCATTGATATAGTATGAGCACATTTGGACCCATTTTCCAAGGAGGAGGAGGAGGAGCATTCACCTGTGTGGAGGGAGCAGAGTCTGCTTGAAGAGCAGCAAAGGTGTTCATCCATTCAGGATTTAGCATCTGTTTAGCTGTCACAAATACTACCAAGGAATAAAGATTAGTGGTATAACTAGAAATGTAAAAGGAAATTAAAAAATAATATTTAACTTCTAACAAAGTTAGCCAGGTGTGCTGGTACCAGGCTGCAATCCTAACATCCTGGAGGCAGAGTTCGGAGGACTGAGAGTTGGAGGCCAGCGTCTACTATACAGTGAGTTCCAGGGCAGCCTGAGCTCCGTAGTAAGGTCCTGTCTCAAACAGAACAGAACAAAGCCAAGCCACATCACAGCACTATAGCACTGTGGTTTTTAAGGGGATAGGTCCTAGACACTGACTTTCTAAATCCAAGTTCTGGCTCTACTATTTTACTTGTATTTGTTTGGTAAGTTCTTCACACAGTAAGTGAAGATTCAAAGGGGCAATGCAATGTAAAGTATTTAGTCTGGATTAAGCCGTCTAACTTGTTAAAAGTACTAGGTATTATGGTTATTATAATTATCGTTATTATAGTTAGGTGGACATAAGCTGATGGCTGGCTGGGAAAAAACCTTTTTGTGTGTGTGCCAGTCCTGGGACTTGAACTCAGGGCCTGTGTGCTGTCCCTGATCTTTTCTGCTCAAGGATAGTCCTCTACCACTTGAGCCACAGCTCTACTTCCAGCTTAAAAAGTAACTTTATTTTTTATTCTATCTCTATCATCCATCTATCTACCTATCTATTGTTAGTTCTGCAGTTTGAATCCAGGGCCTTGTGCTTGCTAGGCCGGCACTCTACCACTTGACCTATGCGTGCATTAAGTCTGGCTTCTGTAAGTAGCTTGTTGGAGATAAGAGTTTCATGAACTTCTTTGCCTGGGCTGGCTTTGAACCGTGATCCTCAGATCTCAGCCTTTCTGAGTAGGCTTATAGTTGTGAGCCATCAGTGCCTGGCAGGATTTTTGGGGGAGGATCAGTTGTTGAACTCAGGGCCTGGATGCTGTCCAGGCTAGCACTCTACCACTTGGAGCCACAGCTTCACTTCCAGTTTTCTGGTGGTTAGAGATAAGAGTCTCATGGGGACTTTTTTTTTCTGCCTGGGCTGGCTTTGACTGCAGTCCTCAGATCTCAGCCTTCTGAGTAGCTAGGATTACAGGCGTGAACCACCAGCCCACTGCAGGGTTTCTTATCTGAGAAGCCATATCAAGGAGATCATACTCTGTAGACCTTAGATACCATTTCATCATAGAGATGAAGGAGCTGTCTGCTTTAGTGTCTCACCATACTACTTGCTTTCCAAAACTCCTTTCCCCAGGAGCAGTGATCTTCCTAACCTCTCATCAGCCTATCTGTGTCTTGTCTACCTTCAACAGCGTGTGGGAGGTTGGTCACCAGCTCTTCCCTGTATTAACTTGACGCTGGCTTCAAAGTTCATCATCATTTGCTACTTTTGATTCCCCAAGGCCAATGCCAGGCAATGTGAGCGAAATCGCTTCCTTCCCTCACTTGTCCTCAGTTCCTTGCGATGAGATTTTCCCTGGGAGAATTCGAGGTCACAAGGCCGTGGATTGAGAGGGCAGACAGAGGTGGTGAAATGCTTTCCTCCAGCCCTTGGAGTTCTACAGAAAGAATAGGGGGCTTCAAAGGGGTGTGGGCTGATTTCCGGCTCTGGAGTGATTCTCAGTGTTCCCAGTAGGTGCTCCCCTTCCTCCACTTGTGCTGAGCTTGGAAAGAATTGCAAAACAGCATGCAAGCATCTGACAGGAGATAGAAGTGTGGGCGTTCTTCCTATGTGAGGTCAGATTATAGAGTCACTTGGATATGTAGGCAAATGGCTCTTGCCCTGAGTTAGGAGTCCACATACTTGACAGGCACTGGAGTGGTCTCCTTTATAAGGACTTATACTTAGCTTGCAGCCCTAGCCTCTACAGCCCCGCTTGGAGCAGGAGGTGATCATGTGACCTGATTATGGCCAATGTGATTCAAGAGGAAATCTGTAGGATGCTCCTTCCCTTACCACTCCCTCCTTCCCTTTCCCTTTCCCTTTCCTTCCCTCCCTTTCCCTTCCCTTCCCTTTTCCTCCACTTTGTCTTTCTTCTTCTCCTCCTGCTTCTGCTCCTCCTCCTCCTCTGCCTCTTCCTCTTCCTCTTCCTCCTCCTGCTCTTCCTCCTCTCCTTCCTCTTCCTATCCCCCTACCTCTCTTGCGCTTGGGTTTGAACCTAGGGCCTTGTTTGCCTCTGCAGGTCTTTGCCCTTGAGCTTGTGATAGACACCTTTTTCTCTTGTCTAATCCTGTTCTGTTTTTGGGCATGGCGGCATGTCCAAAGATGACAGAGCAGAAACAAGGAAACCCTTGGATTCCTTGTGAATTGTTGAACAGTAAAACCAGTGCTGGACCTCCTTGACTCTGGGCTTCTTATACTTCAGCTAAGAAGCTGATGGCATCTTCAATGGCTTAGATTTGAACTTGGAACCAACACCATAGAGCCTATACTTTACCTGAACTCCAAATCTACAGCACGTTGAGCTGCCATCTTTATTTTCTAACTTCCCATCAGGTAAGAGAGTCAGGGAGAGAGTGTGGCTCAGAGACACAGAGGTCACACAGATTCTGTTTATAGTTTTTCTTCTTGTCTGCTATGGAAAAATGAGAAAGGAGATAAGTCCTTTCTCCTCTTTCCCCAGCTCCGATCATAGAATTGGAAGGGAAAAAAAAATAAACTGTAGCTTTTTTTAATTGTGAAAATACTGTACAGAGGGGTTACAATTACATGGGCAAGGTAATGAATATATTTCTTATCAAGCATTGTTGCCTCTTCCTTTGTTTCCCCTTCCCATTCCTTCCCATCCTCCCCTCGCCCCCCACTGTAGCTCTTTTTAATTGAGGCCCTAGATGGATAATTTTATGTGATAGAGTTAAATAAAGAGTGAGGGAGGAGAGAGGAGAGCGAGGAGAGAATTCTAATAGTATTTCTGAAGCTTCATGCTTTCGGCTCAGTCTGTTGTAAGCCTCATTGATCTTCAAGGTAATTCAGAAAACTTGAACATTAACACGAGAGCTGGGCATGCTTGAAATACATATCTTGTTTCCAGAAGTCTGGTCATGAACAATGTCGAAAAGATGAGTCTAGTGCCTACGTCTTTGAGGCACAGTGATTTCATTATGAACTGTCCTTCTTTACTTCTGCCCCGAGGGGAGAGGATTATTACAATTATGTCATCTGCCATCAGGCTGTCAGAAGAGCTCAACCTCCTCTTCTCCAAACAGAGCTACAGAATGGCTGAAGTGATGTCAGCCCCTAGCTGGCTGTCCATCAAATCCGATTTCCATACTCACCTCATTTCCTTGTTGAGATGGGTCAAGCTGTAGAGAAGGAAATTTTTGTTTTCCTCCCCAAATAATAGCACCAACCAGGAGCAGATGAGGCAAGGAGGAAGTGGTGGAGAGCGGAGGTGATCAGGTTCAATGTCCTCTGTTAGGAAAGGCGATGCTGGCCCTGCTGCTGAACCAGTCCTTCAGGGCCCTGGATACCTGGGAGGCCTTCCCCCTACCCCATGTGTGGCCTGACAGTGCACCCACCCACACATACCTCTTGGGATGGATGAAGACACCTGCAGTGGCTCCCGAGCTCTCACTGACATATGGAGACAACTCTACAGCATTATAAGTTGGGAGAACATGGGACTATGTGATATTTGATGATCACTTTCTTTCTTTCTTTCTTTCTTTCTTTCTTTCTTTCCTTGCTTGCTTGCTTTCTTGCTTTCTCTCTCTCTCTCTCTCTCTTTCTTCTTCTTTTTTTTTGTTGGTCATGGGGTTTGAACTCAGGGCCTGGGTGCTGTCCCTGAACTCTTTTGCTCAAGGCTAGTGCTCTACCACTTTGAGCCACAGTGCCGCTTCTGGGTTTCTGGTGGCTCATTGGAGATGAGTCTCACAGATTTTCCCGCTCGGGTTGGCTTGGAATTGTGATTCTCAGATCTCAGCCTTCGGAGCAGCTAGGATTACAGGCGTCAGCCACTAGCACCCACCATCATGGTTCTTTGGATGTTTATGAAGTGTTTGGTGCTTTTGATGGATAGGCACTGTGGATGTGGGGTTGCAGGAGGATCAAGTGCAGCTCCTTGGAGCTAAGGGACAAGTACCAGGCTAGAGACAGTGAGCTGTCACTGATGATGATGTGACACAAAAGCAGACCGTGGGGGAAGGGTCTAGTGTGAGGGGCACATGGCACGGATGATTCTCTCAGAACTGGAGGCCAGGGAGGGTGTTGGGAAGGGAGCAGCAACTAAACCATGTCTCAGAGGATGAGTAGAGGCTACAGTGGAGGCAGGGAGCAGGAGGGGAAAGAGCAGGTGTCAAGGCCAGAGTAGAGAGTGATGGGCTGGGGGGAGTCACTGAGGAGAACGCCTCATCCAGCTTTATGTTCATGGCTATTGGGAGCCTTCAGGAGTTTCAACCATAATGCTCAAGTCAGAGTATGATTTCAATTTACCTGAGGCCTTTCTATGGTGAACCAACAAGATGGAGTCAGACATCAATCAGAAATTTTCAAGGTTGTGTGTGTGTGTGTGTGTGTGTGTGTGTGGTTAAGTGTCTCATAGATTTTCCTGCCTGGGCTGGCTTCGAACTGCAATCTTCATATCTCAGCCTTCTGAGTAGCTAGGATTGCAAGTGTGAGCCACCAGTGTTGGCCTCTCTGATTCCACTTAAGGGTTGAGGTGGGATGCGCTGGGCTAGCCTGCCGATGGCCATTCCTGCATGCTGAACCTTTTCAATGAGTGATCTGGCTCTGGATCAGTAAGCATTTTGATAAGTTCTGGAAAAGTTCTCTTCCCTGGACTGCTTGCCGCCTGCTGTTCTGAGTCTCCACGTGCACCAGCAGCCTGGACTCAGCACAAGGCAGCACAAGGCGGATGGACCGATCTCCTGCGGGCTGTGGCTTCTCTTGGGTCCCAAAGTGATCACAGCTGCCTGGCAGTGTCAAATCAGCCAGAGTTGAGTATGAATCACTGCAGTGCGTTCTACTTCCTTTCCCACAGCATCATCGCATAATGCTGGTAATGAGCCCCACAGCCCCAGTGGGAGACGGTACCTGGCACAAAATAGTTGCCTCCTGTGCATTGGCGAAGCTGGTGATGTGAGCACTGGAGAGTAGTCCTGCTCTCCAGCTCCTTCTCCATCCCCCTGGTGTCCACCTCAGGCCGCCATCCAAGGAAGTTTCCTGAGACAAAAATCTAGCAAATTATATTAAGTGAAATAAGCCAGGCCCAAAGAAACTTAGGTCCCATGGTTTCCTTTATTTGCAATAACTAGTAGATGTCTGGGACAAGTAGAAAAGGTCAAAAGCTATGTACATAAAAACAGATAAGATGAAGGTAAGCGAAACGAACCCCAAGATAGGGACACAAGTGGTTTTTCCTTTCTTGCTGTTGTTTCTAATGTATTTATAAGGTACCATGTGATTTTTTGTTGTTGTTGCTTTGTATGTCTGTCCCCCATGGTATAACCCCTGTTTTTACTGTATTTGATGTTGGTATAATTTGGGGAGGGGAAGGGAGAAAACAAAATGTTTAAATAGGGATACAAGTGGACCCATTGCAACAATGAGATGTACAAGACACTATGTTGAAAAATGAACTTTACAATTTAGGCAGGGAGGGGGAGTGTAGTTGTGGAAATGGGAGGGAAGGGATGGGAGGGGAAAAACAAAGGCGGAGGCTACAATGCTTGATAAGAAATGCACTCATTACCTTGCTCATGTAGCTATAACCCGTCTGTACAGTATTTTCACAATAAAAAACTTATTAAAAATGTAGCAAATGACTGAAATTCTGTTGCTTCAAAGCTTGACTAACAACATTGCTGGTCTTGTCTGTGTGACTAGGAGCTCTGGGACCCTAAAACTTTGTGCATGCATTCCAGAGAGAATACAAGATGCTCTTGTATTCTTGTATTTATTAATGAGGCTTTGTGACTCGTTAAAGCCCCCTCTGTGTTAGTCCCATGTCTTCGGTCCTGCAAAGCAATGGCATCCAGCAATGGCATGCCAGCTGCAAAGAAAAACATCTCTTTCGTGCCTAGCCCTAGTGTCCCTTGATATGAAATAAATCGGTGACAAGTGACAGATAGGTCTTTCAGATGATTGTAGAGAAAGGTTTGACTTGTCCTAGTAAATCACACAGGCTTCATTATTTTTAGTCTCATTAGAGAAATGTTACCCTAGCAACAGCACCATTTTCCAGGGCAAATGTGATCACTTTGAGTCAATAACACCTAGTGCTTTCAGAGGAAGACACGGCCTTCCAATAAAATCTATTCTATTCTAAGTCTTCATCATTCATCTTCTTTGGTGAGCCCAGAAATTCCCCTGCCTGTGTAATTAAGTGATAGGAAAAGCAATATGCAAGTGTGTGTGAGCAAGGCATAGAAATTGGCTCAGCCTTCCTCTGTGATTGGCTCCCCTTGGTCTGTGCTAGTCCATTTCCTACTGCCGTCAGCATCCACCCCAGACAAAGTGACTTAGGAAGAAATGAGGGACACAAAGTCAAAGGTTACATCTGGCGATGGCGCCCAGAGGTGATGTGGCATCCCATGGCAAGAGATGGAGGGTGCAAGCAGACTTTGGTGTCTGTCTTCTCACTAAGATTCAGCGTTGGGGCTGCCAACCAGATGATCATATCTAATACTGAGCACGCCAGAGGCCCCATTTCTTAATATTATAATTATAATGCATATTAATTATACATATTAATAGGTCTCACTATGACATTTCCATGTGTGTGTGTGTGTGTGTGTGTGTGTGTGTGTGTGTGTGTATTGCTGTTTTTTTTTTTTTTTTTTTGGTGCTAGTTCTACAGCTTGAATTTAGGCCTGGGAGCTGTCCTTGAGATTTTTGCTCAAGGCTAGTGCTCTACCATTTTGAGTCACAGTTCCACTTCTACTGACTAGTTAGAATTACAGGCGTGAGCCACTGACACCTGGCTATATACTGCTTTGATTGTAGCTATACCCCCCTCACATACATTGTCCTGTCCTTCCTTTCCTTCTCTCCCCCTTACTTTGGCTCTTACCGTTCCTTAGCTTCTCCCTTCCTCCCTCCCTCCTTCCCTCCCTCCCTCCCTTCCTTCCTTCCATCCTTCCCTCCCTCCCTCCTTCCCTCCCTTCCTCCCTCCTTCCCACCCTCCCACCCTCCTTTCCTTCTTTCTCCAATTCTAGCTTGTACACATAAGAAAACACATGTAACATTTGTCTTTCTGAGTCTGGCTTATTTTGCTTAACAAAATGATGTCCAATTCCATCCATTTTCCTACAAATGATTTGTTCTTTAAGACTGAATAATATTCCACTATGTGTATGTCTATATCTATCTATCTATCCATATATCATATTTTCTTTATCCCATTCACCAGCTGTTGGGAGCCTGGGCTAGTCTATGACTTGGCTATTGGGAATTGTGTCAGGATTAATACAGACATGTGGGTATTTTTTGGTATGTGACTTTGATCCCTTTCAGTATATGTTCAGGAGTGGTATAGCTGAGCCATGTGGTGGTTCTAGTTTTTGAAGAGCATTCGTACCCATTTCCACAGAGGCTGCATTAATTTGCATTCCTACAGCACTGTAAAGGGTTTCCTTTCCCCATGTGTTTGTTTTCTATGGTAGTCATTCTGACTGACACGAGATTGAATCTCTGTCGTTGAACATTTTTTTCATATGTTTATTGACCAGTTGTGCTTCTGCTTTTGAGAAATATCTGTTCAGAATGCTGCCCCATGTATTGAGTGGGTTACTTGCTCATTTGCTGTTAATGTTTGACTTCTCTATCTATTCTGGGTGACTCCACTGTCAGATGCATGGTAAGCAAGGATTTCTCCCCATTCTGTAGGTCATCTGTTTGCTATATGAGTGTTAGGACTACAGGTATGAACCAGCACCACAACAAAACTTACTGCTCTTGTTTAATTATTGAAGCCTGTCTTAATCCCATGTGCTAATTCTTACTTTTATTTCCTGAGCTACTGGAGTCTATTCAGGAAATTCTTGTCTATAGCTTGAAGCATTTCTTTCTTTCTTTCTTTTTTTTTTTTTTTTGGTCGGTCAGTCATGGGGCTTGAACTCTGGGCCTGGGCGCTGTCCCTCAGCTCTTCAGTTCAAGGTGA
Organism: Dipodomys ordii; assembly: GCF_000151885.1. NCBI lineage: Eukaryota > Metazoa > Chordata > Mammalia > Rodentia > Heteromyidae > Dipodomys > Dipodomys ordii. The sequence continues at coordinate 32,128,578 of NW_012267218.1, forward strand.
GCGCTCTACCACTTGAGCCACAGCTCCCCTTCCAGTTTTCTGAGTGGTTTATTGGAGATAAAAGTCTCATGGACTTTTCTGCCTGGGCTGGCTTTGAACCAAGATCTTCAGATCTCAGCCTCCTGAGTAGCTAGGATTACAGGTGTGAGCCACCAGCCCGGCAGCTTGAAGCATTTCTATCTCTTCTCCCCTCCCCTCCTTTCCTCTCCTCTCCTCTCCCTTCTCAGCAGTTTTTTTTCTGGTTTTATTTAAGCCCAAATAAAATGTACATGAATCATCTATTTGTTCTCTTTGTTGTGCAGTCTGGCTTTAGGATCAGTAAGTCTGAGGGCCCGCTGGGCTACGCCTTCCACAATGGCTTGAAGGAAACATCTAGAGTGATCTCAACACAATAAGTTTTTGTGGTGCTGGTGTGTGAGGGTTCATACCTGCAGTTCCAACACTTAGGAGGCTGAGGCAGGAGGATTACAAGTTTAAAGCTAGCCTTTGAGACTTTGTTTCACAGAGAGAGAAAAGATGAGACTGTTGGCTGTTATCCACATTTTTAGCTCCTTGGTGCTGTGGACCAGGAAGCTACTTTGTTTTCTTGTTGCTCCCATTACCAGTGCTGGGCAACAAGATCTGGCCCCTGAATCTCCTCCATACCCTATTTCCTATTCTTATACTGAATTCTGGCATAGGTATCAGTCTCAGGATGAACTTCCTGGTTCGCGTTGTGAAGATCCTGGGCTTCATAGAAGGTTTGAGGCAGCCATGATGCTGGAGATGTTGGCCTCTGGTATAGGTAACACCAAAGTAGTCCCCAAATTTCAGGCCTTACATTGAGGCATTTAATCCATCTTATTTATTTCTTTATTTAAATAAATAAATCACTTACATTGGGTTTGAATCCAGTGCTTTGTGTTTACTAGGTAGGAACTCTACACTTGGGCCATGCCCACAGACCTTCTTTGCTTTAGTTATTTCTTGAATAAGAACTCATGTTTATGTGTGGGCCAGCCTGGATCATGATCCTCCTATTTACACTTTCTAAATTGCTGAGATGATAGGTGTGTGCCACCACATTGTGCTATTGGTTTAGATGGAATCTTTGTCAACTTCTTAGCCTGATCTCCTTCCTCCTGAGTAGATAGGACTGCACGTATAAGCTGCTGTATCTGGTTTAAGTTGATTTTTATAGGGGGTAAGGGATAAGAATCTAGTTTCACTTAATCTAGGTTCATTCTGCTACAGGTAGATTTCCCATTTTCCCAGCACCAATGTGTCTTTTCTCCAATGTTTGTTTCCTCTTACCCTTTGCAACAATCGGTTGGCTGAAGATGCCCAGTATTTATTTCTGGGTTCTCTGTTCTGGGCCATGGGTCCATGTGCCTTCTTTTGTATCAGTACCAGACTGATCATTGTGGCTTTATAGTGTGACTTGAACTCAGTACTTGTGATGCCTCCATTAATTTTTTTTTTAAAGTTCAGGAAGACTTTAGCTATTTGTACAAAGGCTCCATTTCCAAACACCTTAGCCAGATTAAGTTTTCACCTTCTTACTACATCAGAATGAGGCTCAATTTCCACAAAGGAACCCTTGAGGGAGACATTGAAACCAAATCCAAACTATAGCGTTCCTTCTCCCTGCCTTTGTCCCTAGTGAGTTTGTCCCTTATGACTTATGTGAAGATGATAATGGAACGAAGTGGAGAAGATGCTCCAGGTCCTGGCTTGGGGAGAGGACCTCCATCTTTGCCTCCTCCAAATGGTGAGACTCAATGGTAGAGACTCAATGAAAGGGACGATGGTAGATAAACCGATTATGAGGCCTCTCTCTCTGGGCCCACGAGCGGCTGTGCATGGTGGAATGTAAGGATTGTGCAGAGTCCAGTCTGGATCCCATTCTCCCTTCTGTAGCCCTAGCAGAGCTGACAGATGACAACTTCTGTGCTTAGAATGGTTTCAATCTCTTCTCCTTCTTTTTCTTTCCTCCTCCCTCCTCTTCCTCTTCCTCCTCGTCCACATCTACCTCCTTGTCCATGACCTCCTCCTCCTCCTTCTCTTCATCCTCCTCGTTCTCTTCCTCCTCCTCCTCCCTCTTTTTTGGTAGAACTGGGATTTGAACTCAAGTCCTTGTGCTTGCCAGACAGGCACTTCAGTCCATCCATGACTTTCTAAACCCAGTGTTTCAAGCAGTCACTTCCCATTGGCTGGGGTTGGTGACAGAGATGAAACAAACCCATCAACCACTCTCCAGGACTGCTGAGGCAGATTACAAAATGATGGAGCCGGGATTTCTCTATGTCAAAAAGAGCAAATGCGAGCTGTCCTTTAGAATGGTTGGAAGGCTCGAAGATAATGTACATAAGCACAGCAGAGTCCGGGGTGCTTGGTACTAAGTAGATGCGTAGGAATGCTGAGTGGTGGTTACGGCGAGGCTGCTGCTGGTGAGAGGAAGGCAGGGTGCTGGCCTCTGCCTGTGAAGGCTCTTGGCGATGGGGAAGGAAAGGTGCAACTGGCCCTGGTGCAACCCCTGGGTTGTCTGTCTGCATTTTGTGACACTGCAAACACAGTGTGTTCTGTTGTGAACAGTGCAAACAGCTCTCTCCAGAAATACAGCTTAGAGAGAGGACTCACTCTCAGGTGATCTTCTGGCCCAGTAACTTAGAAAGATCATGCCAGGTAAACAGTCGGGGCCCACAGTGCTAGACACAGGTTGAAGGGCTGAAGAAAGTTCTTTTTATCCCAAGTCTAGGTCCATTGTCTGTAACACTCATAAAGTAATCGTGCTGCAAATGGGCTGGTGTGTGTTGATGAATCCATTGGGCATTGTTATGCTTTGAAAAATCAAACCTCTAATGAAAAGTGTATTTCCATAAAGATCATGCTTTTTTTTTTTGCAGAAAATGGAGATGCTTTAACTTCTTTCTTTGGTTTCATTAGTTATTTAATATGTGTCTTAAATGTCTCTGGCTATGTCATGATTTGCTGTGATGTGTAAACTCCTAAGGGCGAAGATGATGTCTGCTTCATTTACTTTCTAGAACGCCCAGAAAAATGCCATGACAAGTAGGCTTTAATCCATTTGCATGCTATTATTGTAAATTGGAATATCAATTGTGTCCTGTACAAATTATTATTTTGTTCTTATTTTAACCTTTTAAGCCCAGAAATCTAATGAAATACTTTTATAAGAGCAGCATTGAATGCTGCATAAATATTGCTTTCTTTTCATTAAAAATATTCATGTTAACTGGCTTTCTATAATAAAAATCAGGCCAATGTGAGAAATGGTGAAAATCATATAGAAAAAGAAAAGTAGAAAAGTCATGTTCCGTTTCCATACACGAGATAATAATTTTGAATATCTTGGCATTTTTCCCTATATGATTCCTTTAAAGAAACTAACAGTACTGCTTAACTAATTTGAAGACTGTCAACAAGTCTTCTTGTTATAATAATATTCGTCTTTCAGTGAGGGATCCCATGTTCTTTCCAGTAATCATCATTGTTTGGCTATTTTTCAACATCTTGGATGTGTGGTGAAGTCAAGAAATGAGTTGGTCATGAGCTACTAGTGACTTAGTCCTGTTTAAAGGAAACGTGTGGTTACCACGAAGGAAAATTTAATCCATCTTGCCCCAGTGCATTTGTTCTCTGAGAACCAGGTGAGTTACCTTTGAGGGTTTTCCTGGGATTATGTCACCCTCTGGGGCAACTTGCTGTTTCAGTAGTTGATGTTAAGAAACAAAACACCACCCTTCAAGTGAATCAGTTTTTGGAAAATAGAGACTGGCTTTATATTCCACAGCTTTGATGTGTTTAGTAGTTCCTGTAAGAATCTGCCTCTTTGGTTTTGATTGACAAGACCTTCCCTATATATTTGAGTAAGCAAGCAGTCCAGTACCAGGGTACATTTACCCAGAGCAAACTTCTGCCCCTCTTTGGGACTTCTAAAACCTCAGGCACAAGTTTCAGCTCTACAAGAAGCGTTGGCTCCAGCAAGATCAGGTAAGTAGCTCTCAGTTTTTCTAAGTTCATTCTTCCTAAGAAGAAGCCCATAGAAGCTTCTTCCATAGAAGAAGCACCTATGATTTGGAGATGCAGCCCATCTCTTGTGATCACCAGCCAGGGTAGCCCATAGATGCAATGTCCCCTTCACTTACACATCCAGCTGTGTTCTCTCTAGTGAACCAACCATAAAAGGCATTCCAGTCATGAGAGCGTAGCAAATGGCTGAGACCCAGAGATGACTGTAGATTTGGATTAGGTTGGAAATGTGTTCATTGTTTCCCACCGTTTGCTTTTAAATGGAATGACAGGGCTCATTACAAGTGGAAAGTGGAGATAGTTTGTGGTGAGTAAATGGCCATGAACTCGGTTCTATGTCTTGGTTCTGTGGTTCATTGGATTCGTAACAGTTTATATAGGCAGACCATTATTCTGGATCCCCTCTTCATTCAGGCCTCATCCCTGACACTGAAAATATAATCTTGAGCAAAGCTTATAGCATGGCATTCAAATATCCTGGAGCTGAATTAAAACAATATATATGTACTCACATACTATGTTGGGCTATGCATTACTTGTGAACTTCTATTTTGTGTTCATTTTAAAGAGCCCGTTGGGATAAATTTCTTCAATGTCCACATCAACTCCAGCAATTGGGTTATAATAGGAAATCCTTGAGCGTGTATTGCTAGGGTTAGGTTCTAAAATACTTCCTATATCTCTTAGTAGAACCTGCTACTGAGGCTCTGGGCATCCTGTGCCGGACTCTGTGGGCACTTCTGACTTCCTACCTCATTTCTTCTCTTGTGCCAAGAGCAAGGTCTCTTTGACAGCCACCAGCACATTGTTGGCTGTCCCCCTGTGGGCAGCTGGGTTTGTTAAACTCTACCTTTGCATCTCTTGGAACAGCATGAAGCTCACCTGCCTTGTCCTTGGCTCCGGGGCCCTCCTCGTCCTGTGTGTCTGTGGCTCTGTCCTCAGCACCTCCAGCGAGAACCTGCGCACCTTTGTGGGCTGTGCTGTGAGGGAATTTACTTTCCTCGCCAGGAAGCCGGGTTGCAGGGGACTTCGGATCACCACCGATGCCTGCTGGGGCCGCTGCAAGACCTGGGAGGTAAGTAGCAAGGCCACTAATTCAGCATTTTCCAAAAGTGATGGGAAAGATACGAAGTTGTCCCCGTAGGAAAGCATTGATAAGATGCACATCTTGATTCCCATGGTATCTGTGCATTTGGGAGACATCTCCAGGAGGTCAAAATGGGCTCTTATTCCACACATTTCACAGATAGTAAGGGGGCCTAGTTGGGCACTGGTGGCTCACCCCTGGAATCCTAGCTACTCAGGTGGCTGAGCTCAGAGGATTGTGGTTCAAAGCCAGCCTGGGCAAGGAAAGTCCGGGAGACCCTTATCTCCAATTAACCACCAGAAAATCAGAAGGGATGCTATGGCTCAAAGTAGTAAAATGCTAGCCTTGAGCTGAAGAGCTGAAGGATGGTGCCTAGGCTCAGAGTTCAAGTCCCACAACTGACCAAAGAAAAGAGGGGGAGGTGCTCTGACCACAAAGTCTCATAGAGACAATGTCCAAGCCATTGACCTGGTCTCTTCCCTATAGCCTGCATTTGTGGTAAAGAACTCCTAAGCTGCTTGGTGAGTGAGGGGTGGTCCCAGGCCCTTCCTCAGTTGCTCACCCCAGCCCTGTTCTCCGCAGGGATGATCAGACCGAATAAGTCCCTTTATATATAATTATACCTGGCCTTTCATTTAAAATGGGAATAAAGGGCTGGGAATGTGGCTTAGTGGTACAGTGTTTTCCTCACATGCATGAAGCCCTGGGTTCAATTCCTTAGTACCACATAATCAGAAAGTGGTGCTGTGGCTCAAGTGGTAGAGTGTTAGCCTCGAGCAAAAGCTCAAGGATAGTGCCCAGGCCCACAGTTCAAGCCCCAGGATGGAAAAAATAAAGTAAAATAAAACAAAATGGGAATCAAAATCTGAAAGTCAGAATCTTATTAGACTGAGATGAGGAGTTGGTTGAAGAATGAAGAGGAAACCATCTGATCACAACACAAGGTGAGTTGCTGACTCCCTTAGCCCAGGCCCAGCTCTGATCTTGTCACTGCCCAGGTTCTAGGCCTTCCGTGACCAGCCATCAATACTGAATTTCAATGTCCTTGGCAATCTGGCTTTCCCATGTTTATCTTTTAAACTTTGGCCTTTTCAGGCTAACTTTTATTTATTTATTTATTTTTATTTTTTGGTCCGGTCATGGGCCTGAACTCTGGGCCTGGGCACTGTCCCTCAGCTCTTCAGCTCAAGGCTAGCAGTCTACCACTTGAGCCACAGCGCTGCTTCCGGCTTTTTTTTTTTTCCTGCTTATGTGGTACTGAGGAATCAAACCCAGGGCCTCATGCATGCAAAGCAAGCGCTCTACCACTGAGCCAACTTCCCAGCCCATCAGGCTAACTTTTTTGTTTGTTTGTTTTTTTGGGTCCGGTCATGGGGCCTGAACTCTGGGCCTGGGCACTGTCCCTCAGCTCTTCAGCTCAAGGCTAGCGCTCTACCACTTGAGCCACAGCGCCACTTCCGGCTTTTTTCTTTTTGCTTATGTGGTGCTGAGGAATTGAACCCAGGGCCTCTGGCATGCAAGGCATGCGCTCTACCACTGAGCCACCTTCCCAGCCCCCAGGCTAACTTTGAAAAGCTTTATAAAACTCCTTTTAGTCCTTTCCCCACATTCCTTGTCATCCAGCTGTCATTTCTTTCACAATCATATTTGTTCCCCATTGCTCCTTCCCCACGCCAGCTCCTTCTCTAAGCTGGCTGGCTTCCTGGCCAGTGCTTGGCTTTCTGTTTTGCATCATCCCCCACCAAACACAGGGTTTTACATTTTGTGGGAGAACTGATCAGGGTCTCTGGTTGGACCATGGAAGCATGGGGACCATGAAAGACTGGATTCTCCTTAATCTGAGCAGCTAGTATGGGGCCTTTGCTGTACAGGAAAAGGGAGGTTAGCTACGGAAATAAGTACAAGGAGGAAATCCATCTTCCCAGAGTTCCTGACATAAAGAACACTTTTTCTTGGCAGCTTCATCAGGGGGAATGTCTGAGAATCAGGATGTTCATGGTGATAGAGGAGCTGGAGTTACTTTTTTGAAGGTAGACCTACTGCTGAAAATTGTGATAGCTCAATTACCTGAATTTATTGTGGCCAGATATAACAAAAACAACAGAACAGCCCCTTCCAACCTCCAAAGCAACCAAATAAAAAAATGAAAGGAAGAAAAAAACACCAATTCTCCTGCTAAAGCCAAAGTGAAGTTAATAAAAAGAAGAAAAACCCAGAAAGCCCATGTAAATTCAAATATACAACAATTTTTTTAGCATAAGTCTAGAATAATGTATATGAGACAGATTAATTATCTGAAATACAAATTTAACTAATGTCTGGTCTGCCTGAGGCCTTTGATAAGAAGACACAAAATAGGGGTGGGAGAAAATGGCTGAGGACAAATTCAGCTTTTCTGTGTGATCATAGGAGCTTGGCATTTCTAGAACACTCAGGCAAGGATTCCACCTCCAACCTTGCCTTGCTTATCATCTACTGTCTATCTGTCTGTCTGTCTGTCTATCTATCTATCTCTCTATCTATCATCTATCTACTTTGTGTCTATGTATCTACCTACTTAGGTATGTATCTATGCATATATTATCTATCTTCTGCCATATATATATGTATCTGTGTATTAATCTATGTATGTATGTATCTATTATGTATGGATACATGAATCTATGTATTATCTATGTATTTCCCTGTTACCTATTGTCCTACGGGAGTGTGTGTGTGTGTGCATGCACATGGATCCTGGGCATTGTCCTCAAGTTTTTATGCTCAAGTCTGGTGTTCTACCACTTGAGCCACAACTCCACTTTCAGCTATTTTGGTGCTTTATTAAAGATAAGACTGTCATGGAGTTTCTTGCCTAGGCTAGGTTCCATCTCAAATCTCAGCCTCCTGAGTAGCTAGGATTATAGGCATGATCGACCTGCACCCAACTTCATATTTACCTTTTTTGTGTGTGTGGTGGTGGTTGTTGTTCAGGACAGGCAAAGGCATTGTCCTTTGTAACACAGTTACCTTCTATTACTTCCTTATAATTGCTCTCATGCGAGCAATGGATTTCATTTATGGAGCACTTACCTTGCACACATCCTCGTAACTGCCGCCACAATGGATGAGGCTGGTGTTTTGTGGAGGCTTCCTGGATGTCAGTGATTTTCATAGGTTTCCAGGGAGAGGCTGCCTAGCTCAGCAGGTCTAACTTCAGGTCTTGAGGCTTTCCAGTGGCTTGCACTGCTTTTTCTCTGATTTCTGGGCTCTGTCCATCAGAATTACCTTTGAATTCACAGTCCATCGAAGGCAAAGGAGGAGAGTGAGTGCTTAGCCTATCAGAAGAGTGCACAGGCCTGGCACTGGTGGCTCACACCAGGAGGCTGAGATCTGAGGATTGCAGTTCGAAGGCAGCCCGGGCAAGAAAGTCTGTGAGACTCTTGTTTCCAGTTAACCACCAAAAAATTGAAAGTTGCTGGGTACTGGTGGCTCACGCCTGTAATCCTAGCTACTCAGGAGGCTGAGATCTGAGGATTATTGTGCAAAGGCAGCTGGGGCAGGAAAGTCTGTGAGAGTCTTATCTCCAATGAACCACCAGAAAACCAGAAGTGGCACTGTGGCTCAAGTGGTAGAGTGCTAGTCTTGAGTGAAAAAGATTAAGGACAGCACCCAGGCCCTGAGTTCAAGCCCCAGGACTGGCAAAAACAAAAGAAAACAAAAACAAGACAAAAGATGTGCACAGAGCATCCAGCAATCTGCCAGCTCTGCAGTCTTCCATTGGTATAACCACAAATAGTTACCGAGACCCTTCTGGGTGCTGATCTAGGTACTGAAGCATGGCAGTGGGCAAATGGATGAGCATCCTTGTCCTGCTGAAGCTCTCTCACTCCAGTGGCAGAAAGGTCTCACAATAGAATAACAGTGTGTAAGATGCCACGTGGTGTGGAGAAGCGCAAGGCAGGAAGGGGTGCATTAGTACCATGGCGTGGATGTGGGGATGCCACCCGTGATAAATAGGATCATCAGGAGCTGCCAATGGGTGGCCCCTGAAGCAAAGCAGAAAGGTGGTGAAGGAAGGCATTAGAGCGGAGGGACCAGCATTGGGGCAGAGCCTGGGTAGTTTGGGAGATGAGTTATTGTGCTGTGGACATTTGGGAGGTCAGCCTGCAGGGAAGGGGTTATGGAGGCTGGCAGGGAATCACAGGGCTCTCTGCTTTCCTGAGTGAGATGAGAAGTCACTAGGGCTGTGAGACGAGCTGGGCATGATCCGCCTTGTGTTTTGAAAGGCTTATTCAGGCGGCTGGACTGCCAACAGCCGATAGGAGGTAGCCTCCTCAACAGTGACAAGCCATTTGCCATGATCTGCATGACTCCTTTGCTCCACGTTGACTGAGTGCGCTTCCTGTGTGCAGGGGCCTCTGCGGGAGCTCATGTGGGAGCCGATCAAACCAGCTTCCTGGCTTCAGGAGTTTGTTTTCTCCTGGGAGGAGACAGAGCCATAAGCAAACAAATAGAGCCTGAGTTAATTTCCCAGAGTGCTAAATGGTTTCAAGAAAATGAATATGGGGGATGGTGAGCTCTAATAGTTCCTTGTTTTCTACTGGTGGGGACAGAAACCCATCCTGCAGCCCCCCTACATTGAAGCGCATCATCGAGTCTGCACCTACAAGGAGACCAGACAGGTGACTGTGCAGCTGCCTCACTGTACCCCTGGAGTGAACCCTTTCTACACCTACCCCGCGGCTGTCCGCTGTGAATGTGGGGGCTGCTCCACGGCCACCACCGAATGCGAGACCATGTGAGGCCCAAGTCACAGGCCTGCAGAAAGCAGCAGGTGGCTCTCCTGACGCTGGCGCTGCCCTTCTGCCCTCTGGAGTTGAGAACTGTTTAACCCTGACCATCCCTACAGGGGAGATTACGTGTAGCCCTGCAGTCTACCTTAAGCACAAGGCCCCGGTGCAGAAAATGTATGCTACTCAGTATGTATGCCTTCACCAAAATTACTTCTCTGCTTCAGTTTGTGTCTTTTAATTCTCCCTCAATTTGGAGAGGCAATAGCCATTGGATCCAATGTGTTGGATAAAATAAGGTAGTACGATTGCAAAGTGTAAGTTCTCCGTAAGTTCACTGCTCTCCAGTGGGATTCAGGACCAAGAGGCAGAAATGATCAAAACCAGTATACTCGTCTTCCTTATTCCAAAGGAAATCCAGTTGCAAGTTTCCTTCCAGGAAGTGCCTCACTGCCACTTGAACTGAGCAGTTACCTACACAATAAACAAACCTCTCAGATCCCTATGGAAAGGGGGTCGGTAAAAAGAATAGCTCAAAGTAACAGGTGTTTGGATTTGATTCATTCTTCTTCGAAGCAAAATTCTCTGCATGCCCTTAAAGACCTTCCTAAATAGGCCACTGGGTGAATAATTATAATCAATAATAATGATAATGTTAAAAAAACTCAGAAAAAAATACAACTAGAAGTTGCAATTGAGATTTTTAAACCTCTGAAATTATACTCATGTTTTTAGACTGTGACATTCTCCCCAAACTGTGGCAAATGGTAAATTACAAATATTCTTCTCTCTTTAGTGTGTTTCAAGTTTCAGTGGCAATTTATTAAGCCCAGAAACCTTACATGCTTGTATGGGGAAGCTGCAGTGCTGATCAAGAGGAAATGTATCTGTGATCATCCAGCTTTTGCTAAAGTCTTGCAAAAGCTGTTGTGACCTTTATTGTAAACTCTGATTTTATGCAAATGTCTTTTAATTCTGGCCTTTTGGAAGATGAATTAACCTTGTTCATTTTTTTGCATTATGCCAAGAAAATCTGTATTACTGACAATAAAATATGCTCTCTGCTTTTTGAATGTATGCAAACTTTTATGTGTCTTTTCATTTATTTAATATTTATTGCTGGTACTGGGGCTTGCACTCAGGCCCTTGAGAATGCTCAAGGATGGCATTCTACTACTTGAGCCATGGCTTCATTTCCAGCTTTTTGGGTCTCACAGACTTTCCTGCGTGGGCTTGCTTTGTACTGTGATCCTCAGATCTCAGCCTTCTGAGTAACTAGGATTATAGGCATGAACCACCAGTAGTGGGCTCAGAAAGTTTTTTTATTTTTAGTCTTTAATACACTTGGTATAGATAGCAGTATGAACACTTCAACCCCAAGGTTATTTTTTTGCCCGAGTATGAATTAGAGATTTCATATTTGATAAGGGACACAGACAGGTGACTCTGGGGAGAAGAGCAAGGTGGTACAGTCTGCAACCCTGGCACATCTCAGCTAGGAGACTTGAGCCATGCCAAGAGTCCCTAGGAAAAGGGCTGATGCGCCAGCACTGGGATGGGGTTGGACTTCTGGGAACAACAGGAGAAGATGCACGCAAAATCCACTCCAACCCAGAGCAGGTCTGCTGGCGGGAAGGAAGTCACTCTGACACAGAAAGGAATGGAGTGCTGGGGGAGGGGGTCTCTGCCAGGGCAGTGGAGATCTGGGCTGATGCTGGATGCTGTCCTGGGGTTTCAAGCTGCCTCTCAGGATTTCCTGGAAGAACAAGGTTTGCCAGAAGTAGAGGTGCATCAGGAAAGGTCCTGGGAAGAAATGGCTAACATTTCCAGCTGTGTGGGTAAATAAAGTTAAGGAAACACAGGGCAGGTTGAACACATCCAGTTTGGAAGTAGTGGTTTTGCTCCAGATGGGGGGAGGCAGGAGAGAGCCGGTCTCACAGGCCAAAGAGAACTTCTGCCCGACACAGCAGTGGCCTTTGGAAGGAGGTCCCAGTTATTACCTAGCTGAGTCTTGGGAGGCAGGGGAAGGCGACCCTCCTTCCACTCCTGGTCTTCGATGGAAACAAGTGAGAATCACATGAGAAGGTGGAAAGTGAGAGAACCCACAGGGTTGCTTTTTTTATTTTTTTGTCTGTCATTAAGTCATGGGGCTTGAACTCAGGACCTGAGTGCTGTCCCTGAGTGCGCTCTCTCTCTCTCCCCCACCACTTTTTGCTCAAGGCTAGTGCTCTACCATTTTGAGCCACAGTACCCCTTTCACATTTTCTGGTGGTTAAATGGAGATAAGAGTCTCAATGGATGTTTCTGCCAGGGTCGGCTTTGAACCTCGATCCTCAGACCTCAGCCTCCTGAGTAGCTAGGATTATAAGCATGAGCCACGGGTGCCTGGCTCATAGGGTTGCTCTTTAAAAGAGTAGGTTTCTGGTTAGGACAGGTCCATAGTGTATCTAAGGAGGACTGGATAAAATCCAGCCTAGCTAACTTTTGGGCAGTGCAGCTAACAATGAGCTCTTCCCATTCATTAATTTTAGTGTCATAAAATCATTTCAGAGTGAACAAGTAAAATCCGTATTTAACTGAAAACAATGTAGCACTGACAGAACAAATTGCATTTCATACAGTTTTCATGGGGTCTGCTTGTCTCCTTTCCAGAAACCTTTTCTTCAAAACAACTTGCTCCCTACCCTTTCTCCACATCTTCCGAAGCTGAAGCAAATGAGGAAGAAATACTTTTTCCAAAAATAAAGAAAATTTCAACTATTCTTTAGCAATAATTAGTCTCTGAGTTTTATTTCCTGTTGAAATTTTCTACTAGGAAAACAGTCTTCTGGATTACAAGAATTATGGTCCTCATTTGCATAACGAATCTTCTGGCACAGTCAATAATGGTCCTTCGGTCTAATGCGTAGAAGTGTGGACTGGGCAGCAGGAAGGTTTGTGGGCCTAGAGTGTCTGAAGGGGGCGCCAAAGTGCTCTGAGCAGGTGTTGCCTAATAGAGGAACAAGCAGTTAGGGAAAGCATGAGGAAGCAAGGGAGCAGGTGCAGAGCTCTGTAATTGGCAGTGTAAGACACAGCCTTCCCCCAAAGTGCAGGAACTCAGAGGATTAGTCTTGTCTCCTTTCCAGGTCCTCATTATCAGAAGTAAAGTAAACCTTTCCTAAGCTTGTTGGCTTTATAGTTGACCCTCAGTCTCTCTAGTTGGATGAATCTTTAGCATACTGCGTAACTGAATGTGAAAAAGAAAAGAATTCCTGACACAAAGATAAGGAGTATAATTTGACCTTGATGGTGAGCCACATGCTCCCGAAAGCGAAAAATATAAACTACCTCCACTGGGGGGAGGGGAACAAGACATTCCCCCAAACCACAACAACACAAACCCTCATTTCACCGAACTGTCAATATTATCAATATGAGAATGCTATTTTCAATTCTAGAGATTGAATTTGGGGTCTAAAATTTGCTAAGCAAGCACTCCAACACTTGAGCCATGACCCCAGTCATCTTTGCTTTTTGTTGTTGTTGTTAGTTTTTTGTTTTTTGTTTTTGCCTGTCCCTGGGGCAATTTGAACTCAGCGCCTGGGCACTGTCTCTGAGCCTCTTTGTGCTCAAGGCTAGCTATCTACCACTTCATCCAGAGGTCCTCTTCCAGCTTTTTCTGAGGAAAAGAGTCTCATGGACTTCCCTGCCGGGGCTGGCTTCAAATCGTGATCCTGAGATCTCAGCCTCTTGAGTAGCTAAGATTATAGATGTGAGCCTCGGGAGCCTGGCTTGCTCTTAAATTTTTATTTCATTTCTACTCTATTTTTTTATTTGCTTAAGGACTTACGTTAACTTTGTCTAAGCTGGCCTTGAACCAATGTCCTTCTGACCGCCTCCTGGTAGCTGGGATTACAGGTGTACATAGCTCACCCAGCTGAGAATAACTTTCTTTTAGTGATGTTGAAGATAGGAGGACTATAATCAGGGAATAAATGCAAAGATCCCCAAGTCACAAACACAACTTAAAATCATGTGAAAGGCCAGACATCTGTCATCCCAGCTATGTGAGAAGTGTAAATAGGAGGATCAAGGTCCAGGCCACCTGGACCAAAAACCCCCCAAAACGTGAGACTTGAAAAATAACTAATGAAAAAGCTCCAGGGTGGCTGCATGCCTCTAGTGATACAGTTCCTGCTGAGCAAGCATGAAGTCTTGGCATCAATTAGGAGTACCCCAAAACAAAACAAATAACCCCCCAACAAGGTGAACAAACTCACTTGAAAGAACATTTTATTCATGAAAAAGAAACTGTCTACATATAAGATAAAGGATATTGTCACATGACTAAGTCACTGGCAGAATTAGGCACTTGACATATACGCACAGATCCCGTTTATTTATTTATTTTTGGATTCACCATGCTGCTTCCTGAACCAGCCACAGTGTGGAACAGTGAGCCGTCCAGGTCAGCTGATGGAAGGAAGCCTGCAGGCTGTTTTGAAGCATGGGGGATTGTACTCAGTGTTTCACATCTGACAGGTGAGTGCTGTACCCCTCCCCTTGTCCCCAGCTCTTCTGGGCTGTTTTGAACCTCCAGCTTCCATTTCCTCTTGGAATCTACATATCACAATGAAAATAGTTGGAGTGTGGGGGGGGCACAGTTTTACTGATTCAGAATGTTTTGAGGAGGAAGGTTTTGTTCCGTGTTTGGGTGCTACTGGAGCAAGTTGAAGAAACCTTTGTGTAACATCTCCCCATTGACATGTTACACTCATTAATGATACACAAGGTCCAGCTGAGATTGGCCTGCAGTTTCAGCATGATCAGAATTGAGGCCAAGTTCAGGACAAAGTCAGAAGGAGTAATGTGTACCCTATGCTAGTCCTGACTCTCTCGGCGTTTTTCAGATGGGGACAAGAGGAGGCGAGTGAATGGGCTCTGACCTGCAGGTTTCTCTTCCTCAGCCTTTGATTGTAGCCATGAGCCCTCAATTAGTAGACACGTTTCTATTATTCAAATGAAGAGAAGCTTTCAGACAGCTTGGACTAGAAATGAAATTCTTAAAAACAACAAGCAAAAAATAAGGATTCTTTTGTCTTCCACGAAGAGGGTAAAACTGACAAGAAGAGTAGGGGGAGAGGGAGAGAGCCAGAGAAGTGTTTAGGTGAGGAGCTGGGCTGTGTAGGCCACAGGCACTACTAGCAGAAGCACTTTAAAAAAACACACACACACCATTTTTTTTTTTTCTCCTAGCTCACATCAGTGGTTACAAGCAAAAAATCAGGGCTACATTTGTAGCGGTGAAAATAATCTTTGGTAAGATTCCATTTTGGGATCTGATCAAACCCTTTCAAGAATTCTAGCTGCTTTGATGAGCCCTATTTCTCCCAGATGTATAAAAAGGTGGCCCAGTTTTAAAGCCTCTCCATTGCAAGGTCCTCTGGGGACACAGGTGGGCTCCTACTTGTAAGTCAGGACACCTGGCTGCAAGTGTGGAAGTCAGGCCTTGGTCTGGGAAGGCATGCCCTTCTCAGGAAGACCAATGGGGATGGTCCTTCATCAAGGGGGAAGGCCCTTAGGGGCTTGGCTGCCCAGTGGCAAAGAACCTTCTTCTGAAACTCAATCACTAAGAGGAAGCTTGCTCCAAGGAAGGTGGTTTGTACACAGCTCATCTTCAGCAACAGTGGGATTTGAGTAAGACCACAGGCTTCCCTGTGTGGAGATTTCCTGAGAGTTCTGGATGGAGAGTAAAGCATGGTTCCAGGATCTTTAGCGAAACTGCTGAGCAGGTAAGACTCTGGTCTGTGCTTAAGACTTGAGCCTGTGGAATGGGCCCAGGTCCTGTGTAGGAAGTGAATTGTGTACAATAAGCCCTGGTAGAGAGTCCATGGCTTTTAAACAATGAAGACAAGTGCTTTGAAAACATTTAGGTCTTAGAAATTTGTTTAATGTTGTGTGTGCCCTGATTTGGGGGCTTGGATTTAGAGCCTGGATGCTTCCCTGAGCTTTTGTGCTCAAGACAAACGCTCTACTACTTGAGCCACAGCTCTACTTCTGGCTTTTTTTGGGTGTTTAATTGGCAATAAGAGTCTCATGGAGTTTTCCTGCCCTGACTTGGGGGCTTGTTGAAAGGTAGATTCAGATGTAGCAGGGCTGGGCTGGGCCTGAGATGTAATGGTCTAAACTAGCAATCAGGTGTAGCTGATTGGGTCTGGTTTAGGAGTCAGTGCACCTGTCCAACTTCCCATTGAGATCCTGTGCCTGAATCCAAAGGCCGGGGCAAACCGCTTCAGATGATCCACAGGTGGGAGGAGGAACACAAAAAAGGCTAAGGATTTGAAAGTCAGAACACGGCACACAATAACTGGCAAGGCAAAGCAATACATGCAATAGCATTCCGTTCATAAGAGAACAGGTAGATAGTAATGGTATTCTATAGGGCTCAGGTTGAAGCAAGCGGGCAGTGCTTGGTCCCTTGACTGTGCAGATGGCGTTGGACAGAACACGAGAGAAAAAAAGAAAACTCCTTGCTGAATGTCCTTAACCACGAATGCTGTTTGCAGAGAGCAAAAGACAGGTTCCCCAGGCCATGGGAACATAGGCATCATTCACTTTCTTACCTGTGGCTCCTTGAGTAGAAAAATAAACTGGATTGCTTCAAAAAATGATTTAGGCATGTATTTTCAACCGACTTGAAACCTACTGCTATGTGGAGGAAGCGTTAATGTTATTTTATTCAACTCCCCCCCTCTCCCCCCAAAGAACTAACATAAACTCAAGAAGACTGCTCACAGGGAGGCTGAGCGGAGCACGGTGACCTCTTCCCACGGCCCCTAGCACACAGGTCCTGCTCAGTAAACCCATCTGCACACCGAGTGCCTCAGAGGACACGGCTAAAAATATACCCCGATCGCTCCAGCTAGATCCCACACCGCTCAGAGCCACTGCCGAGCTCATACAGCAACATGAAATCACCAGGGGAGAACGTGTTTAAGGCACACACACACCAAAGCAACCCTAGGTTTTGCAATGATTTCCCCCTGAGGAGGAGAATCACCCAGATGGAGACCAAGATGAATCAGCCAGCATTTACTCTCATTTCCTGTTGGGCCCTTTCAGAGCCAACAACTGCTCTTGAACTTGTATCCTATCCCCTCACAGAGGAGCCAAACTGTCTGCGACCCATCCTTCCCCCTGACAAATTGCTCCCCAAAGAGCCTGGCTCAGTCCTCATGGCAGGAGAGAGGCCTAGCAGAGAGAGCTTGGTGCCTCGGTTTCCTTTCTGGTCTTTGTTGACTATGAATGATTGCATCATTGTGTTATTGCGTTTGTATATAGTAAACATCCTCTTTCTACCTGGAAGTATCTCACTGAAGTGATTCATATGTTTTTTTTTTTTCCCTGGGTATCTCAAGGTTATTTTTCCCCAGTTTTGAAGTCCTGTTCATGAGCGCATGGAAGCTTTCAAAGTCTAAATTAATTCACTCAGAGGTCTCCTTAAGTTTCCCTTGACTATGTGCCACACACAAGCAGAGAAGGTGAAAGGGGTATGGTCCACCCTGTATTTAAATACCCCAAGGGCCCACTTGTGATTGGAGTTACCTAGCACTCATGCAGGGCTGCTGCAGGTGAGCAAGGGGGCATCCACATCGGTAGTCTTACCCTCCCTGAGCCTCTGGGGGCTGGGCCGTGTGTTTTGCCTTTAGCTTCCGCTCTATTCTCCCAATGTTTTCTTTTTTTCTTTTAAGTGCCTTGCTTTCTTGGTAAGAAATCCAGTTACTCTGACCTTCGCCTTTTCTTTTCTGCTTCTATTAGTCCTGAGATGACATTTTGTGAGGATCCTCATTTGTACTTGGACAGCTATTCAAAGACTCCTGGGGAGCTGGCTGAAGATCACTGGTTCTCTCTGTGGGGAGAGCACACCTCCACATCATTGCAGCTGGATGGATTTAAGAAGAAACATGTCTTGTGAGATCTTATCTCTAGCACGATGTTAAGTATGCCTTTTAAAAACCACCGCGGTTTGGACTCATCTAGCATGTTGGTCTCATGAATGAGCTTACTTTTGTGGATATGACAGAATATCATTTTTTTTTAAAAATGGAGACAGTC
Source organism: Dipodomys ordii (assembly GCF_000151885.1). Classification (NCBI taxonomy): domain Eukaryota; kingdom Metazoa; phylum Chordata; class Mammalia; order Rodentia; family Heteromyidae; genus Dipodomys; species Dipodomys ordii. The sequence goes on from NW_012267218.1 coordinate 32,146,563, forward strand.
TTCCTACATAGTCAAACTGGCCTTGAATTTGAGACCCTGATCCCTTGGCCTCCCAAGTGCTGAGATTAAAGGCTGGTCCACTGTGACAGCCTGAGTCATATGGTATCTTAGGAGTCTTGCCTCAAATCAAATATTTCTCCTTGAAGACACTCACTGAGAAGGGCTTACTGTGCTTTGACTGTAACGCATCACATTTCTGTTGGATTCAAACTCCAGATTTAGTTTTTAATGTTTCCTAAAATCGAGAAGATAGCTGCAATTGCTCTTTTGCTATCATTTGAAACACTATTTCCTTTACCGACTGTCCGATGAAAATGAAATGTGTCGGCTTCATTTGGCACTTTTTTTTTTTTTTTGGGTCCGGTCGTGGGGCCTGAACTCTGGGCCTGGGCACTGTCCCTCAGCTCTTCAGCTCAAGGCTAGCGCTCTACCACTTGAGCCACAGCACCACTTCCGGCTTTTTTCTTTTTGCTTATATGGTGCTGAGGAATCGAACCCAGGGCCTCAAGCATGCAAGGCAAGTGCTCTACCACTGAGCCACCTTCCCAACCCTCATTTGGCACTTTTCTTTGCCATCAGCATCAGGCATTACCAACTGAAGCTTTGGGATCAAAACCTTCCTGCCCACCAGTGCACTTCCTAGTGTAGGGTTGCTATAGATACTGTTGTCTGTGGTTGCTCTTTGAGAAGTGTTTCTCAGCAGAAATCAGTCCAGATTTCTTACCATGGGCATAGTGTTGCCTTATGCCTTCTTCCTTTTTTTTTAACTTCCATACTAGCCTAAGGAGGAGAGGAGGCACGGACCAAGTGGTAGAGCACCAGGTGTGAATAAATAAGCCCAATTAATTTGCCCAAGGAATCCATTCATCCTATTAATCAACCATCTGAGTGGAAAAATAAAATCTGCCCAACTAGCTGCTTGATTGAGCTGTTAGGTTGGGAATTACATTGCTGTTCCTGCTGGATTCCAGGCATTTGTACATAGATTAAATCTTAATCTCTAGTTTACCAGTAGTTGGATGGATTGACTTTGTTTAGATTAGCCTAGCTACCTAAAGTTATGTGTACAAACTGTGGCTAGAGATCTGGGTGCCTGTGGCTCATGCTTATCATCCTAGCTACTCAAGAGGTTGAGATGAAAGGATTTGAGGTTCAAAGCCAGCCCAAGCAGTAAAGTCCATGAGACTCATCTCCAATTAACCACCACAAAACAAACACACACATACAACTGGGAATGGAGATGTGCCTCAAGTGTAGGTACCATCCTTGAGAGAAAGAGCTATAGGATAGCACCGAAGTCTGAGTTCATGGCCCAGTATTGGCACACACACACACACACAAAATGTGGCAGAAAATCTGATGTTTGCCTAGCTCAGCCAAAAGACCCCTCTCTTGATCCATGGAGGTAATTTCTCATTTGACTCTGAGGGATGGCCCTGTGAGATCATCCATCTGAGGCCCAGAAGATTGTTCTGGAGATCAGCTGCTGCTGGCTGACTTGTGAATACAGTACAGACCACGAGTGAATCTTTCTTCAGATGTCGGTCTCTTTCTATTTATAGTTTCTGAGCAATTTTATAGCACACACTCTCATGACCATGATAATGATTAATTTGGTGGGATGACATCACCTCATGAAGTGGCTTTGCTCATCACGGCTTTCTTTTATTTAGAAATTGGCTCCTATGACCCCTTCCGAGTCTGTACAGCAGCCTGACACCCACAGGCTCTCGTCGGGGTTCAGGTTCTCGTTGAGAGAGTGAGCTTCCTGCCAGGAATGCGTTGATCCCCGGGGCCCAGGGAGAAGATGCTGACCTGTGGAGCCATTTGCCTGGTGAATGCACACGGCTAGAAAATTCTCCTTGACCAGAGCAAACACACTGCTTTCAGTTTTTCATCACATCAGTGAGGAGTGGCTCTTTAGCAAGCTGTGACTCTGTCATAATGTAACAGGGCTGGCTCCAAGTGCTGCCTGTATTACAGGGCTAAAGGATCTTTATTGTGTACCAAGGATGAATAGTAACCTCAGCAGGGACAATTCGCACACCCAGTTGATTTCCCCTAAGCCAAGGCAGAACTCCTCCCCTCCCTGAATGTCAAGCTCTGATTTATAAAACCTTCCCTTGAGGGGTGTGCATTTGCCTCTGTGTATGTGTGTGTATATATACATATATGTATGTATATATGCATGTGTGTGCACATACATATGTACACATGCACACATGTGTGTATTTGCTTATGAAAATGTCAAACAGTTTAGATGGGTTGAAAAGTGAAATAATACTTGAAATGTAGAAGGGCCACCACATACCAGAAATGCCAAACAGAACTCAAGTGACAGAGATTTCAGGGACGGTCTTAAGAGACATGATCTATATCACCAAATTATTTTCTGTGTCGTTCCTTCGGGAGGGGGAGAGACTACCAGTGACTGGCTTTTCTCAACAGAGGGAGCTTGAAACTGGAAAAGTTGGTGTAATTTCATACGGCCAAGCTATACTTTCTTTATGCAACAACATAAAAAAGTTAAGTATCTATATGGGAGATTCCAAGAATCAAAGATTATTTAGAAGGCAAGATGACTTCTAATTAAATGGTAGGAACTAACTTACACAATGGTACAGATGTCCTGGGTGTCTGGATTCATGTAGAGACAGCACATGGTTCCTCAGCTTTTCCTTCCTCAAGGATAAAGTCCTTGTTCTATGGAGAAGTGATTCTGAGGAAGGGTGAGGCATTGGGAAGGAGAGGCAATCATTCATCTTGGTTGTAACTGGAAGGTGTCACTCAAACACAATGGGATCTCATAAGGAACAAGCTGAGGAGCACTTGGAGTTACAGGTAGAACTATGGAGGTATTTCACCTGACCTTCGGGATTTTGAGATTCTTGCTCTTCCATGCCTACTGTGCAAATCCTTTGGTTAGGCCAGGTTAGGTTATGACTGGAGAGAACAGAAGACATTGGACTGGAGAGAGTGTAAAATTACAGGAGGAAGAGAGGGAGCAGGAGAGGCTGAGCTCAGAAAAGAATATTTGATCAGCCAGGTGCTGGTGGCTCATGTCTGTAATCCAAGCTACTCAGGAGGCTGAGATCTGAGGATTATAGTTCAAAACCAGCTCAGGAAGGCAATTTTGAGATTATCGCCAATTAACCAGCAAAAAGCCAGAAGTGGAGGTATGGCTCAAGTGGTAGAGCATCAGCCTTGAGCTTGTAAAAGCTAAAGGACAGTGCCCAGGCCCTGAGTTCAAGATCTAGTACCCGTGTGCACATGTCTACACACACACACACAAACTCAGACAGACACACACACTATTTTCAAAGATCCAGCATATTCTTGCCCTTGTTGACTTGGATGAAAAGAACTACTTTCTTAAACACAGTTTATCTTTGGTTTACATGATCATATGATATGGGAAAAAGCAGCCACTTATCAATGTAAGCAATTTATAGGTTAAAATCTTTGGCAAAATTGTTGACTTGCAATATCATAGTGTCTTGTTCCCACCAGGTTTAAAACTTATGGCTCTGTAAATTTATAAAAGTGTTTTTTAAAGTTTCCTTACAATCAAGCATTCAGAAACACACGTTGATTCTCATAAGTTGGCTGAAACCTGCTGAAAATAGCAATGAACATCCATCTACTCCCATGTCCTTAGGCTACTTTGGTATGGATTTGTTAAGGCCTGAGGAAGTTGGAAATTAGGCAATGGCTTATAATATAAATGCATATAAGACACATGAGCAAAAGAGGAAAGGTTAGTGTTGTATCCTTCAGTTTTGTGGAGACAGGGATTAAGGCCACAGTTCAGGAACCAGCACTCCTTTGGTTTTCCTGCGACAATTTCCTATCAGCTTGAGTTCATGAGCAGGAGATGGACCTTGTTGGATGACCTCTGACCTCACATCCACCTTGTGCAGCGGGGTCCTGGGGGAGTGTGGGAAAGGGCAGCTGGTCGGCAGGGCGCTGTGCTCAGGATGGCTGGCAAGGTGGAGGGCTCTCCTGCGGGGCAGGACTTCCTGTCTGGTCCAGCCCTGTACTGGGGCTGGAGGTCTTGTCAGTCAGGACACTTCAGACAACGGAACAGCCGCTGCAACATGCCCGGCAGCCTTTCTTCTTCTTCTTGGGGTGGAAGATGGTGAGGAGTGCTTCATCAAAAACTGCTTTGAGACCTTTCTGCGTCAGGGCTGAGCACTCCAAGTAGCACTGGGCTCCGATCTTAAACACAGACAGAAAGCCATGAATGAGGGGAAAAGAGAGAGAGAGAATCAAAACCCCACACAATAAAAACAAGCATCTATGGGCTTGCCAACTCTACCTATCATGTTCTGTTTGTGAGCCTCTTTCACAAATAGCCAAGGTTTCGTCTGGATCCTGCCTTTTTGTTTTTTAACGTTCTAATTTTCATTGGCTACTCTGTTTGTTTGTTTTTTTAACACCCTTTCTTTTTGTGTATGTGTGCTGGTACTGGGGTTTGAACTTAGGGCCTTTCATTCATTTCAGCTTGCTTGTTTAGGCTGTCTCTAAGAACCTTAGAGACAGCCTTGTGAAAGCTTCTGCCTGAGCTGCCTTTGACCTGTGGTTCTTAGGATCTCAGCTTGCTGAGGAGGATTACGGGCATGCCCCACTGGCTTCCATTTTTCTACATTTGTACGGGAAAGCAGTAAGTTGTATGTCAGTTTTGGCAAGCAGATTCCTAAAGTGATCCACCACTATTTGTTCCTGATGGAAGAATATGAGACTATAAATCTATTTTAAAAAACTAAGAGGAGATGTAAAACAAGCAGTAGTCTTTGAATATGTTTTGTGAAGATTAGGGCTTCGTGATGCTGTTTGTAACAGCTTCTCATTTGTCTGAGGAATGTGAAAGTCAAGTTCAAGTGAAATGCATTTCCTGGGTGTGAAGGCAGAGAGGTAGCCTGGCAGAGAAAGCAAGAAAGGGAGTGAGTGATAGGGCCCCAGGTCATTCTGGGCTAGCATGGACTTCTGCTAGGTCATCATTTAGCAAGGTAATATCGGGTAGGTATTTTTATCTAGTATTAACATACTTACATACTTTAAGAAATCAGAAAATATAAACATTTAAAATAATTTATTGACAGAGACATCTTCCTTGTCAGGGTACAGGCTGTACTTATTTATTTTGGGCTCCAACCCAGGGTCTTATGCTATATATCCAGTTACTACTGAAGTATACCCTAAGCCCCTGCCTGCCTGCCTGCCTTCCTCCCCCTCCTCCCGCTCCTCCCCCTCCTCTTCCTCGTCCTCCTCCTTTTCTTCTTCTTCTCCCCCTGTTCTTTCTTCCCTTCCTTTCCATTCCCTTTCCATGCTGATCCTGGGACTTGAACTCAGGGCCCAGACACTGACTCTGAGCTTTTTTTTCCCCCCACAAGGCTAGTGCTCCACTACTTGAGACACAGCTCCACTTTTTTTTTTTTTTGGCCATTCCTGGGGGCTTGAACTCAGGGCCTGGGTGCTGTCCCTGAACTTCTTTTGCTCATGGCTAGTACTCTTATTACTTGAGCCACATGCTACTTCTGGCTTTTTCTGTTTATGTGGTACTGGGGAATTGAACCCAGGGCTTCATGCCTGCTAGGCAAGCACTCTATCACTAAGCCACACTCCCAGCTTCACTTTCGTACCTAATTGGAGATTCAAGTCTCACTGACTTTTCTGCTTGGGCTGGCTTTGAACCATGATCTTTAGATCTCAATCTCCCAAGTAGCTACAATTACAGGCATGAGCCACTGACCACCTGGCTTAGCTCTTGTATTTTTTGAGTTAGAGTTTCACTATGTAGCTCAGACTCGCCTGGAACTCACTATGTAGTCAAGGTTAACCTAGAATTTATGATCCTCTAACTTGTACCTCCCCAGTGGTGGGAGTATATACCCTATACCCAGTCGGTACATTAAGGGTAAAGTATTTTGTGCTTGTTTAGAGCTTTATTTCAAAGCTTTTGGTTAATTTTATAACCACAGTATATTCGATAATCATAGAATCCTCAAGAGAAGCAGCAAGCCAAGCCAGAACTGTAAGCTTTCTTGAAGAAAACCACAGCTTGTTTGGCAGACAGCTTCACCGAAGGAGATCAGGGGTGTGATGGCCCACAAGCTCAGGGGAACGCCAGCAGGGTGGCTCTCCTCAGAGGAAAGCATCTGGAGAAAAACTTTTATTTTTCATTTCATATAGTAAGACTAACTTTGGCACGTTAAGGGTGATTCAGAGGAGTCTGGCTGGATGGTGATTGCTTGCCAAGTCTGGCGATGAGCAGTTACAACAGGGTAGCAGAATCCCATGCCCACCGAGGCCAGCTGCTACATAGACAAATAAAGCAGTGTGGAGTGGGCTGACGGAGCAGTGAGGCCGTGGTGGGCGGGGAAGCCTGCGTCCTGGCTGTGTGTGTGTGTGCTCTTTCCCTGTCTCCCTAGGGGAAGGCTGGGTCATGGCTGCTCAAGTCTGTATTGTTCAAGAGGAGTTGGAAGTTGGATATTTAATATTTAGTTATTTATAAAAACCATCCTGTGGGCCAAACAGGACACTGCTGAGAACATGTTTGGCTGTGGCCAGTCCATTTGCAATGAGTGGACGAGGGAAAAACCTGTTTAGCTCAGACTAGAGTAGGCACAGCTCCAAAACAGACTGTTCCAGGGCGTTAGGTAGGAAGTAAGAAGACCAGACTTCAATTCTGGGCCTTTGCCTGTGGTAACCGAGACCCTTATCACTCAGCCCTGGGATGATCTGGTCAAGAAGACAGAGAAATAGGTTAAGTCACGCATTGGAAAGGCCACAGATACAAAGACTTATATGAAATAGAATGGTTTTGGCCGGGCCTGGAAATTACTTTCTAACTTCTCCAATAGATACTATGCACTTTTGTGTGTGTGTGTGTGTGTGTGTGTGTGTGTGTGTGTGCATGTGTGTATGTGTGTTTGTTTGTGTGTGTGTGCGTGTGTGTGCATACCAGTCCTGAGGCTTGAACTGAGGCCCTGGGTGCTGTCCCTGAGCTTCTCTTGCTCAAGGCTAGCGCTCTACCACTACTACAGCGCCACTTCCAGCTTTTTCTGAGTAGTTAGTTCATTGGAGTTAAGAGTCTCAGACTTTCCTGCGTTAGCTGGCTTCAAACTGTGATGCTTAGATCTCAGTCTCCTGAATAGCTAGGATTACAGGCGTGAGCCACCAGCGCCCAGCTGCCTTTTTTTTTTTTAATGACAAGAATAAGCCAAAAGAAAATATCAAAAGCATCACTGGGTGATGAAACCATCACTGGGTATTGTAAACTTGTCTCGTGGTTTTTATCTTGACCACAGTTTGACCTTTAGATGAGGAAATAGCTTCCTTTTAAAAAGTAATGGAAAACAGTAGGTTGTGAAAGAGGAGTAGAAGGCAGAGACTATTTTTCCTAATACTGTCAGGAAATATAATCTGTTGTATCTGGGGACAGTGTTGATGCTTGATATAAACCTGGGGCGGGTGGGGAGAGGGGAGTACGATATAAACATGGGATGGTGTGGGGAGAGGGGCATACAAACATTTAGTGAGGGAACCTATTGCTTATTAAGGCAGCTCCTGTCCATCATGCTAAATACCTAGAAGGGACCCTGGGGCCACCATGGCAGAAGAGGGGGGTATATGGATGGACTTCCTACCAAGCTGATCCTGAACTTTGAGCTCTGAACTGAGCTGCACTCTGCTTTCACTGTGCAGTCTAGCAGGATGGTGGTGTGAGGGGTCCTGCAGGATGGGTGGACCCCTCTTTTCTTCTTTCCCAAAGCACCGCCAACTGCCAGCAGAGGAGACTCTGCTATTGGATGGTGCCGGATGAGCCCGAACTTGTCTCTCCCCATTCTGACCTCACTGGAGTTAATGCGACAGTAGATAAAGTCATGGTTATGTAATGAGGTTAACATAATATTCTGAGTTCCTGGAAAAGTAGCCAGCAGATGTTGATGTGTAAAAAAGAGAATTGATTCTGAGGTGCGTACTGGTCCCACATTTTACGTTCCCGAGGGCTGAAGAGAGGAATTCCTGTTGGTTCAGGGAAGAGGCAGAGCTATATTAACAGCCATAAAGGAAAAAAAATCCATTTGTGTCATCAAATGTGAAACAGAGAACTTTTTTGAGAACTTTTTTCTAGGGCAGCAATCTTTTTGGAGTGATGTATTCAGCAATATGTTTAGAATCCATCTGCAAGAGCTCAGGGTTTGGGGATTCTTGTTTGGACATGCATGCTAGCAATCTGCAACATGCTTTACCAAATGGACATGTTTTCTTTCTTTATTTTAGCTGGAAGTGGGGCTTGAACTTGACTGTCCCTGAGCTCTTCAGCTCAAGGCTAGCATTCTACCACTTAAGCCACAGTGCCACTTCTTGTTTTTGAGTGGTTAATTGGAGATAAAAGTCTCACTTTTCTGCAAATGGACATATTTTCAAGAAAAAAAAGAGACTGGAGCTATAAATAAGGAAGACACTTTTCTGATAATTTTACATAATAGCTGAAATGTAATTGTTTCCAAAGCTGGGAAACATGTCATCAGTGCACAGAAAATGCCAGAGTTTTGATGTGTGACCAGTGAGTTCAATGTTGGCTACTAAAACACATTAAAATACCTGGGTAAGGCTGGGAGAATATGGCTTAGTGGTACAATGCTTGCCTAGCATGCATGAAGCCCTGGGTTCAATTCCTCAGTACCATATAAACAGAAAAAACCAGAAATGGCACTGTGGCTCAAGTGATAGAGTACTAGCCATGAGCAAAAGAAGCTCAGGGACAATGCCCAGGCCCTGAGTTCAAGCTCCAGGACTGGCAAACAAACAAACAGTGTGGGGCTGGGAAAGTGGCTCAGTGGTAGAGTGCTTGCCTTGCATGCATGAGGCCCTGGGTTTAATTCCTCAGTACCACATAAGCAGAAAAGCCGGGAGTGGTGCTGTGGCTCAAGTGGTAGAGCACTAGCCTTGAGCTGAAGAGCTGAGGGAAGGCGCCCAGGCCCAGAGTTCAGGCCCCACAACTGACAAAAAAAACAAAACAAAACAAACAAACAGTGTGAGCCAGGTGCTTGTGGCTGATGCCTGTAATCCTTGCTTCTAGGAGGCTGAGATCTAAAGACCAGAGTCCAAATAATCTCCAATTAGCCAGCGAAGAGCTGGAAGTAGATGTATGACTAGCAGTAGAGTGCTAGACTTAAGAGCAAAAGAGCAAGGGGCTGGGAAGTTGGCTTAGTGGTAGAGTGCTTGCCTCATATGCATGAGGCTCTGGGTTCGATTTCTCAGCACCATATAAGCAGAAAAAAGCCGGAAGTCATGCCGTGGTTCAAGTGGTAGTGTGCTAGCCTTGAGCTGAAGAGCTGAGGGGCAGTGTCCAGGCCCAGAGGTTAGCCTCTATGACTGACCAAAAAAAAAAAAGCTGAGCAAGAGTATAAGGTCCTGAGTTCAAGCCCCAGTACTAGCATCCAAATCTGTGTGAATTGATCAAGCTCTCTATGGGTAAATTGACTGATCCAAGACACTGGAAACTGCCTGAGAAGATGCCTCTGAACACTGGTGTCCCTGCCTGTTTTTGTCCACCTTAGGGTCGAGGATCCCCAGCTGACATGTCTGGTGTGTTGGGAAGCCTCTTCTAGGCCCTTCCTTCTTGGAGTGTGTCCATGTGCCTTGCCTGGGCCTGTCACTCTGCCCCGTCATGCCATGTGCTTATTTGCCTGGCTCTCTCTGCTTCTGGCCTATGGGCCATGCTTGTGGTGAAGTGACCTGCCTGCCATAACCAGGGAAGAAAAGGAGATGGCCGACAGGGCAGGCCCCTGCGTCCCTGCATACAAGGCAGGATGGAAGACTCTACTTGTTCCTCATCAACTAACACTGACTACAGTGTTTTTTTGCTGCTTTTAATCCCATCTGGGCATTTAAAAACCCAAGGGAAACAGGTGTCAAGTTAGAGAGACAAAAACAGAAAGCACAAGGTGAAGAAGATGGTGGGAGAGGACAAAGAGAAGCCAAAGATGAGCCAGAAGAAAAACGGGAAAGAGTCGTATGAAGAAATAATACAGGAAGTTTAAGCTGGGGGTGGTGGTGCACAGGAAGAAAATTGTGAGTTCAAGGTCAGCCTGGACCCTGTCTCAAAACAAAAACAAAAAAAAGTAATAAATCTGAACTTAAGAAGTCATATTTGGGCTTCATCCGATGGAAATGAGAAAGAATGTCCAATGTTAATCCTTGAGCTCAGCTGTAGTATCCAGAATGGTACCTGGGACATAAGTAGGTGCTTATTTTGAGTAGTTCTAGTAGCAGTATATGGACATTTATATAAGTGTAGGCTGAGGATTAAAAACAATAATTGAACGGGGGCACTGGTGGCTCACACCTGTAATCCAAGCTGCTCAGGAGGTTGAGATCTGAGGATTGTGCTTTGAAGCCTGCCTAGATAGGAAAGTCTGTGAGACTTCAGTTAAATACCAACAAAGCCAGAAGTGTAGTTATGGCTCAAATGGTAGAGCACAGTCTTAAGTGAAGGAGCTAAGGGACAGTGTCCAAACCCTAGGTCCAACCCCAGTACCAGAACAAACCAAACAAAACCCCAAACAAGCAACAACCAAGAGACATTCCAAACCTAAGGGTTTCTTAGAGCATTGTTTCCTGCTCCCACTCTGCTGCTTTCTAGCTATGTGTCCTTCATCCATCAGCCTCAGTTTCCTCTAGGGAAGCAGTGGTACTACTATACACCCCTCTGGGGGTGGCTGTGAGGGGTAATTACGATGAATCATGTGAAGCAATGGCCCTGCAGCCTTGCACATTATGAACACTCTGTCCATGCTAGCTCTTGTAATCAACTACTGGCCGGAGAAGCAAAGACTAGAGACACTTAAAGCATCTCTATAATTACAGGAATCGGGATGAAACAAGTTAAAAACCTTGTTTGGCTTTTCCTCTAAATTGGATTTTGTAAGCTGAACCTGATTGTCTAGCAGAGTGCAGTTGCTAGGAGAGACTGGAAAAAGGCAGGCAATTGGAGAGCTCAGCCATTATTCTTAAAATACGTCTGAAATGACATGAGATGGGAGGCTTCAGAGTAACTTCCTTGGAGTGGGGGAGGAATCCCCCCACAAAACCAAGTGAGAAATGAGGAAACTGATGGGATAAAGGTGGGAGAGAGGCCCGGGGACCTCGTGCTAGGATGCTGTGTGATTATTTCTAGAGCTGTGTGTTTAAGTGTGGTAGTGGGAGTGGCTGAGGTTGAAGGAATGCTTGGGGAGGAGGAAGCATTCATGCTCCCAGCACAAATGCATATGGCATTTCTGGTCTGAGGCCCATGCAGCAGTGTCACAGAGCTGGATGGGGATTTCTTTGTTATTTTTAGGGGTGTGAGTCAAATGTGTGTCTCCTTCCAGACCCCTGATTGATGAAGTGAGACTTTCTCTGGATGTATGGGGATTATTGTGAGCCTGAATTATGGAAAATTTGTTAAAATGCTTAGTGTCCTAAGAACTCGGGGTTAAGCTGGGCTCTGGTGGCTCAGGTCTGTAATCCCAGCTACTCAGGAGGCTGAGATTTAAGGATTGCAGTTTGAAGCCAGCCCAGGCAGGAAAGACCCTTATCTCCAATTAGCCACCAGAAAACTGATGTGGAGCTGTGGCTCAAAGTGGTAGAGCTCTAGCCTTGAGCACAAAAGCTCCAGGACAGCTCCCAGGCCCTGAGTTCAAGGTCCATGACCGACAAAACAAAACAACAACTAAAGCCAAGCAAAAATCCTCTTACAATGGCTGGAATTGGACTGTTCATATGACAGTTCACAAAAGTAGGAAGAGTCTGGCATTCCTGAGATGTGCTTGTGAGTGCAGTGCCTAAGGACATCTTATTTGATCCTTTTTATTCACTTTTTGTCATCTATAAATGACCTTGAAAAGGAGATGCATACTACATTGTTTTTGGTGGTATTGGTGTTTGAACTCAGAGTGTTCTGCTTGTTCAGCAGGTGCTCTACCACACTTAAGCCATGTTCCCAGCCCCTTTGTTCATTGCTTATTTTTGTGAGGCTTATTTTCTTTAGACCTAGATTAGCTTGAACTATAATCCTCCTATTTGTGCTTCTTTGCCACTGGATGACAAACATGTGCTTCTGCACCCAGACACGGTACTTCTTCTGGGACAACAGGCATACCACCATCTCCAGTTGAGATGGAATAGCTCAACCAATGGAGAATCTTTCACGCTCAGGCTGGCTTCCAACCATGATCCCCTGACTTCCACCAAGTGAGTATCTAGGATTACAGGTTTGATCTACTGTACTCAGCTTAGTTAATATTGTTATGAACTGGTGTGTGTGTGGGGGGAGAGAGACAGAGACAGAGACTTCTAACTCCCCAGGGAATGCATTTTTCAGGGTTACTTTCTTACAAAGTAAAACAAAGCCAAGCCTAACAGCACATATCTGAAGCCAGCGTGGGCACAAGTGTGAGACTCTTACAAAATGGACCAAAGCAAAAAGGCCTCCGAATGTGTCCCAAGCGCTAGATAGAATCCTTGCCTAGCAACTGTGAAATCCTGAATTCAATTCCTAATGTGTGGCTGGGTGGTGGAGGGAGGGAGGAAGAAGAGAAGAAAGTAAAATAGAAAAATGTAAAGCCTACTTGGATCAATGGATTTGTGATTAATTCAGTAGGTTAATGAATTGAAATGATGGGAGTGTGATTTTATACGCCTCCTTGTTCATGGATTACTTGTGTCCATTTTAGTGGTTGCTTTGCAGATGTCTTGTGGTTAGCAGAGAGGCCAAGATTTGTGGTCTGGCAAATTCTTTGTGAAGTATTTCCTCCACGCAGTTGTTATCTTGGTAAACTCTCAAGAATGAAGAAAGGTCTGGGAAAACAGACCCAGCTCTGAGCAAATTGCCTTAATCTGTGAGCAGCTGCTTAGATTCCCCAACAAGTTGATCTTCGGTGTGTGTTATTTTTCCGTATGTTGTTTGCAACAGCCCAAGTGGCTTTTCATTATACGTGGAGGAAATATGGGATAAATATAACCCTGTCAGATTCTCACCTCAGTCTCTCCCAAGAAAATCACAAAATGCCTTGCTTGGGCCATTTAAATGAGTTACACTGATAATAAGCAATGAGAGTTGCAAATGTTCATCTTTAATGCCCACTGAACATGGCAAGTAGATGTTCTTGAGGCTGCTAAATCAAAATAATAAGTGTTATAGCTGCTTTGACTCACAAGATTTCTTTCTTAATGAGAAACAGGCAGTGCTGGCTGACAAGAACACCAACCAAATGGCCTCCTCCCGTCCCCTTCAAACACAAGGAGGGGAGACAGAACAAAATGATTCTGAACACATCATGGTGGAAAGCAAATCCTATATTGCTCACACATTCCCAAGAACACACCCATCCTTCGGCATGCATGAAGAACTGAGTTCAAATCTGACTGTACCGCTTTGGCAAGTTTCACACCATGCTCATAGGTGAGGGGTTTCTCCTTCATGTACAGCAGACGGGCCAAGGTTTTGGGGTCATCCCGGAGATCAATCTGGCAAAAAACATACCCATGATGAACTTGTGTCTGTATGTGCATGTGTGTGTATGTGTACCATACTGAGACTTGAACTTAGGGCCTTGGGCTCTTGCATGGACTCAAGACTGGCAGTCTGTCACTTGAGTCACAGCTCCATTTCCAGCTTTTTGCTTGTTAATTAGAGATCATTACTTGGATTCGTTTGCCTGGGCTGGCCTTGAACTGTGATCCTCAGATCTCAGCCTCCTAAGAAGCTAGGATTATAGGAATGAGTTACAGGGCTTGAACTTGTTTGTTTTATCCACTTACTAACTGTGACCTAGAGTTATTTTAGCCTCCCAAATATCTGCGTTTGCAGAATTTTCTTTAAGAAAGTACATCACCCAGGCCCTTGTTCTGTTTGAAAAGGTAAGATGTTTTCTTTGTAAATAGATACTGGCATGTCTTTATTCTGTCTGCTTCAAAGCGGTCACCCGGGGGCTAAGGGCTTACTGCTGTAATTCTGGTGCTGTTGTGATTTTTATTTGTTGATAGATTTCTCGATTTCATTGGTAAGGGCAGACAAGACAACCAGGCAAAAAGCAACACAGCCGCGGTGATTTATTTAACCCTAAATGATATGACTCATTATTTACTACTTATTTCCTAGCTCTGCCACTTTCTTTCTTTTCCAAATCAAATCTTCATCTGTTTTTTTTTGGGGGGGGTGGGGAGTGGGGGTGGGGGGAGATTTGCTCCCTATGAGACTATTCATCAAATAACAAAGATCTGGAGAGCTCTGGAAAGCAAGTTCCAAAGAGAAGTTTCTAAAGAAGGTTTCTTCAATGAATAAACATGAATCTTGGCAAAGACAGAATTTCATGGAAGGGAGCACATATTAGAGTTGATAATTCAATTAAATATCCTGGGTGCATTTCAACTTTACTGTGTATATGAACTTGAGAGTGAGCACACAGACCTGGTGTTTTAAAGAAAAACCAATCTGTTCATTGATGAGCCTGGCGCTCAACCCTACTAAGCCACGTTTTGTTTTCTCCTCCTTTTCTTCTTCTTAATTATTCCACTTAGTGTATGTGCTCAAATAGGCTCAAAAATGACCCTAATGTGTTTGAATGTCCCTTCCAGGCTCCATCAGTATGGAAAAATGTTAATATTTGTAATTTAAAGCAAAAGACTTCATTTAAATAAAGGAATATTGGCTGGGTGCTCATGGCTCAGGCCTGTAATCCTAGCTACTCAGGAGGCTGAGATCTGAGGATTCTGGTTTGAAGCCAGTCTGGGCAGGAAAGTCCATGAAACAGTTATCTCTAATAAATTACCAAAAAGCTGGAAGAGGAGATGTACCTCCAGTGGTAGAGGGCTAGCTTTAAGCAAAAACAAAATCTCAGTGCATCAGGCCCAGAGTTCAAGCCCCAAGACCTGTAAAAATAAAAATAAAGGAGGACGGCTGGATGCTGGTGGCTCACACCTGTAATCCTAGCTACTCAGAAGGCTGAGATCTGAGGATCCTAGTTCAAAAACAAGCCTGGGAAGGAAAGTCCATGAAACCCTCGTCTCCAATAAACCGGCAAAAAGCCAGAGTAGAACTGTGGCTCAAGCGGTGGAGCATTAGCTTTGAGCAAGAGGAACAGCAACCAGATCCTAAGTTCAAACCCAGGACTGGCACAAACAAACCAAAACAAGTAGGAGGAGGAGGGAGCAAGAGGAGGGGGGAGGATGAATAAAGAGAGGAAGGGGGGATGCAGTTATAAAATTCAAGGCATATCCAACATTGAGGGAAGGGGTGGGGTTGGGAGGGAAGGGGGAGAAGGATAAGGGGGACACTGATCAGCATGCCCAGTATTCATAAACTACTTTGTTGAATGGCAACTCCTTCACACAACTACGTAAAGATCAAAACAAAACACCCAACCTTCATGTTTACCAAACAGGGAGAGTTATCATACCAAAACAAAATCATAAAGCCCCTCAGGGTTGCTGGCTTCCGCTGTCTTTGGAATAGTACTTGAAGGTTTTAAGAAAGCAAAGACCATTGAAAACTACAAAAAGCCAGGGCAGGCTTTAATCCATGTATACAATTTGGAAATTCAAATTATAGAACTTTATTAATTTCCAAACACTTGAAAGGTCTTGACCATCCAAGTGTGTTTATCTTGTACGTGTATTTCAACCTTATTTTCTCCCTAAGATCCAGATGATCAAGGTTTTAAAAAGAAGACAGAGAACAAATGGTTTCTCTCTTCCATCTCTTGGTGTGTTATGAAGGAGCTCTGTCACCATATGCCCATCTCGATTACTGGGGTCATTTTGATCTTCACACCTATTTTGTGATTTTAAAACACCTGTGGATTTCAGCTAGAAAAAGTTTTAGAAAATCTGTTCAGCCAATATTCTTACTCTATTACTCCCATTTAGGGCCAGAGAAGAATATTAAATAATTATTTTGTCTGTTGGGCCATGGTGGCACATACCCATAATTTAGCTACTCAGGAGGCTGAGATCTGTGGATTGTGGTTTGAAGCCAGCCCCGGCAGGAGTCTGTGAGATGCTTATCCCAAGTTCACTATCAAAAAAGCCAGAAGTGGAGCTGTGGCTCAAGTGGTAGAGCATTAGCCCCGAGGAAAAAAGCTCAGAGGCAGCACCCAGGCCCTGAGTTCAAGCTCCAAGACACACACTATTTTGTTATTTAAAAAAAAGTTGAGATTATTATTTTTTTGTCAGTTTTGGGGCTTGAACTCTGGGCCTGGGCACTGTCCCTCAGTTCTTCAGCTCAAGGCTAAGGCTCTACCACTTGATCCACAGAGCTACTTCTGGTTTTTTGGTGGTTAATTGGAGATAAGAGTCTCATGGACTTTCCTGCCCTGGCTGGCTTTGAACTTCGATCCTCAGATCTCAGCCTCCTGAGAAGCTAGGATTACAGGCACGAGCCACCAGCACCTGGCTTGAGATTATTTTTGAAAGGCCATATCAAAACTTCCTGCTTCATATTATTTAATATGAAGTTATAACTAGTCAATATAAATTTCATTTTCTGCTCCAGACTAAGTCATCATGCATGCCTAAAGAACATCTGTTCTCGGAAGAGATAAGAGCCCGAGCCTCTTCCATAGCTTTGGTAGAAAACGTGGTGTTAGCAAAAGGTCTCTCTCGCAGCCCACCCCACCCAGCCATGGTCCCCGTTTTCACCTGGGTCCCAATCAGGATATAAGGCACATGGGGCATGCAGTCCTTCAGCTCTGGGACCCACTCCTCCTGGACGTTGTGGTAGGAGGCAGGATTGACCACGGAGAAGCAGATCAAAAACACATCGGTGTTGGGGTAGGAGAGAGGTCGCAGCTGGTTGTAGTCCTCCTGTGGGAGGAGCAGACAAGAGTTTGTTCAGCCTGGGGGGCTGAACCACTGTGGTAGATGGTGGTTCAGTTCCTTCCCCTGTGCCGGAGTGTAGTAGGTCTCTCTATTACCAGAAGTAAAGGAGCCATCCCTCGGGAAAGCTCCTTCTTGATGACACTGCACGTTGCACATATACATTGACATCACACACCTTTTCCTCTGAAGATGAACTTAAAAAGATGTGAGCCACTTTCTTATACTATAAATTATACACAGTGAAGTTCACCCATTTATTTTTAAATTTCTTTTCTTTCTTTCTTTGGTGGAACTGGAGTTGAAACTCAAGGCTTTCTAGGCCGGTGATCTACTATTCAAGCCATATCCCCAGCCCTTTTTGCTTTAGTTATTTTTCAGATAGAATCTTGTAGTTTCCCCTCCTCCCTCTTTGGGCCTGGGTAGACCTGGACTATGATCCTCCTATTTCTATGCCTCCCAGATAGCTGAGATTATAGGTGTGACCACCATGCTTTGCCACCCACTTATTTTTCACGACTAAATTATCTATACTTTGGGTGCACAATATGATGTTTACATAGTCAAATTAGCATATCCATTTCCAGAAGCAGTTATCTTTTAAGTGGGTAACAGCACCTGAAATGTTCTTTCTTAGTGAATTTCCAGTATACAATATAGGTATTATTAAATATAGTCCTCACGCTGTGTACATTAGCTCTCTAGAATTATTCCTTGTGTGTAACTGTAGCTTTGTACCTACAAACGATCTCCTCTCCATTTCCTGCTCCTCCATACCCCTGATAACCACCATCCTACTCAGTTTCTATTATTTAAAAGTTCCCCCATTCCAGTGTGTAATTCAATAAAAGTCACTGCAATCAGAGAGACAAACGGCACATGGTCTCCCTGATCTGTGGCTGTTAAATTCAAAATGCAAGGAGATATGACTAAGTAAACAGGACTCAAGAAACACAGGACCTCTACTTAATTTGCTGTATCATTTCTAGATGACTCCATGTTTGTGACCTCAAATATGGTATATACATGTGCACATCTGAAGGAAGCTAGGAGGAAGGCACAGAATCAGAGGAAAACAGGAAAAAATACAACAGAGAGGCCCATCAGCTGCACTAGACATTGATGAAAATGAACTAAGCAACTCAAGGGTAGCGATGGGAGGGAGGGAATGAGAGGGAAAAAGGGAACAGCTAACACTAAGCAAAAGGAAAGAAATGTACATATCACCTGATTTGGAAGAAATAGTTGTATTGTCAAAGTTCACAGAATTCACAAACTTTATAGATCATGATAATGACAATTTGCCTTGTGAAGGTTAAAATGTGTTTGTAACTTTAACTATCACTATCCCACAATACTGTGAAATTTATGTAATCATTTAATCTCAATAAAAAATTACTTAAGCGCCCAGGCCTAGAGTTCAGGCCCCATGGCCAACAAAAACAACAAAGTTACTGCATTTCTCACATTGTGATTGTCCTATACAAAGCATGCATTTAAATCAGTAGGCCCCTGGCCAAAGCAAAGCAATCTTTTCTTATACAGTTTTGGGAAATTGTTTCCACACTTAATGTGGAATAAGCTAACCACAATACAACACAAAGCATTGTTTGTTTTGAAGAAATATGTGGGGTGAAGATTTAGAGCTAAAAATTTGGGTCTTGTTTCTAAATTTACTTCAACCACACAAGATGGGCAAACAAATACAATGCAGATCTTTTTGTTCCCAAGACTTCTCCAGATCTTTCAGTAGGAAGTCTTACATGTTTTCATAGAATTTAGGAACCAATAAACTGAAAGTAATGTGTGTACATATGCTCACACCCTGTATATTTACACATCCCATTAACATGCATTCAAAGATGTATATAGAGCGCAGTGTGTACATGCATACACTTCATGTGCACACGTGCAACCAGACCCACATGCTCACACACAGGTTAGATAGTGTATCGTAAACATAGCTGGCAAATCCACTCATTTGCTGGAGTCCTGACTGCTCTTCCTTGCAGTTCAAAAATTATGAAACACTGATGTATTCACTGCAAATGCAGGCATTGCCAAAATGCTGAGATAAGGAGGGAACAGTCAGAAGTAGCCCCTTGACCACCAAAAAAAAAAAAAAGGAACATTTGTTTCCATTTCCAATGTGTTTTCCATGATTTTTTCTCTTACAAGGAACCACTGCCTTAATTGCCCTTCCAAGCTTCTAAGATTTCCTTATGTACATAATGTTTAATTTAAAGACATTAATATATATAGTTCATATTGTTAGGCCACTTATTTTAAAAAGCAATGCCATGGATTTTAGTTCATATTTTTTTTCTTTTAAGACTGGAACTCACTCAGCATCTGTGGCTTTTGCTCATTGGCTGTCGCTCTACCACCTGAGTCATGTCTCCAGCACATAACTGTATTTTTGATATAGGGTTATGCTGTGTAACCCAGATTGGCCCGGAACTAACTGTATTGTCCTGGCTGGCCTCAAACTCAAGAGGCTGTCTCTGCCTCCCGAATGCTGGTCTTATAGGCATGAGCCATCACCCTGACTACCTTTCTACTGACGCTACTGGTATCTTTATAAAAAGGCACAGACAAACACGCACACATGTGACTGGAAGGAAGTGCCTTGGACTGTTAGGTGTGGTTGTCTCTGCCTGGTGGCCACATTGTATCATTGAGCTCATCAAAGCACCCAGAACAGGGCTCAGTATGTGTAGTTATTATCATTGCTATGATTAAAACAAAGTGGGACACAAGTTGCTCTTGCCTGTAGTCTGAGATCTGAGATCAAAGTTCAAAGTCAACCTGAGTAGACAAATCTGAGAGACTCTTATATCCAATTAACCAGCAAAAACAAGTGGAAGGGTGGGTCAAATGGTGGAGCAGCAAACAGTCTTGAGTGAAAAAGCCAAATGAGAGCTCAAGGCTTTGAGTTCAAACCCCAGTACTGGAACACACACACAACACACACACACACAACCACCACTACCACCACCACCACCACCAAAACTTAAGCAAAGAGTTTAGGTACTTAAGTACAATACAAGGCAAGATATCAAGAATACAGAAACGTGAAAATCAAAGAGCTGAAGCTGGGCGCCAGTGACTCAGGCCTGTAATCCTAGCTACTCAGGAGGTTGAGATCTGAGGATCATGGTTCAAAGCCAGCCGGGGCAGGAAAGTCTATGAGACTCTTCAATAAACCACTCAGAAAATGGGAAGTGGTGCTGTGGCTCAAATAGTAAAGTGCTTGCCTTGAGCTGAAGAGCTGAGGGACAGCACCCATTCCCAGAGTTCAAGCCCCATGACCACCACCACCACCAATAACAACAACAAAAGAGCTGAAGAGGCACATTTCTATGAAAATGAAGAATGGGGAGTTGAATGCAAAGCTAAATAAATGCTAACATTTACAGTAGGAAGTGAGGGTTAGAGCTAGTGACGGCATCTTAGCCCAGTTATGCCCATGTCTGTCTGGGTGGGCTGTGAGGGATGGTAGGGGTGGCGGTGTGTGTGTGTGTGTGTGTTTGTGTGTGTGTGAATAGCTTATCTCTTGGGACTCCCCTTTCTTCTTTAAAAACCAGCTCTAAACTCCACACTTTCTCTCCCCAGCACTGTTTATGTCTCTCCTTTATCTCTAGAGTATTTCCTCAGAGAGTAGCAAGTTGACTTATGAATTATCTTGAGCTGCAATCGGTAACTGTTCCCTACTCTTCCTGCCCCCCACCCCTTCTTCCCATTGGGACTGTCACCATATCTAGGCCTGGGGCTAGCTCAAGATGATTCACTTTTTTTTGTCTCGTTCTCCTCTTGCGCGTTGCATACTGCAAACCTTCCAAGAATGTGACTGACTCATTGAAAGAAATGGGGTCGCCAGTGACCTCCAAATAAACAGAGCTTTTCTTTCTTTCTTTTTGTTTTATAGAACAGAGCTGGAGAGCCTTTATTAATTTCAAGCAAATCAGACAGAGCAAGAAAAATAATCACAAATTAAAAAGATTTCATAATAAAAATTGATAATAGGTATACATACATATGCAAGAAGATGTAAAAGGCTTTAATTCACATGTGTCCAGTAAACTACCAAATGTGAGAAAAAAAATGACAGAACTACAAAAAGAACTAGACAGATTCCTTTTAATACCTAGAAATTTCAACATCCCAGATAGTAATGGAAAGAACCATCAGGTAGAAAATGAGTGAAGGCATATTTAGACTGAAGAGCACTATCAGTTAACTGAATACTATTAACACTCGCAGAGTATTTTGTAAAACAATAGCAGAGCACAGATCATTGTCAAGCTCAGTGGAACCATTACTGTAGGTCATTTCTGCACTAGAAACCACATTTTAACAAAAAAAGAGAAATCAAATCAGGTATGCTTTCAAATAAAATAAAACTAAATATTAATTATGGGAAATGAAGCAGAAAATCTGCACGTATTTGAAGACCCAAAACAGTTTTTTTTCATTTTCCCTTTAAAAATAGCATAGAGGAATTATATAAAGGGATTTCATTGGTGTATTTACAACATGAATATAATAGACATTGATCAAAACACAATTATATATGATTGTTTATTGACATACATGCACTTGTCATATGCCACACATGCCATAAATGCCATGCATGTCATAAATGACACACAGTGTACATGCCTTATGCCACACACTTCACACATTATACATGTCATACATGCAATTCATGTCACACACCTTAAATGTCATGCACGGTATGCATTACATACATGCCGCATTAGTCATACGTGCCACACATGCCACATGCCATACCTGTCATATGCCATATATGTCAGATGTCATAGTGCCTTTTATGTCGTGCATGCCATGTTATATCACACATGCCATATATGTTACAATGCCATGTATGCTGTATAGGTTATACATGTCATATATGCAACACATGTCATATATGGCAGCAATCATGATGAATGACACATGCAAGAATGCCATCAATCCAGCTATCTTGTTGGGATGGCATTTTTAATTCGGAAAGAAAATTCCTAGTACTGATTCATACTGAGAGATTAAACCGCTGGCACCATACTCCATTCACTTACTCTAATGGGAGAGTGAAAAGAGGAATGTAGTCCATGAACCTCTGACGGGCATAGTCAGGAGGTGAGGATGGGGTGGGGAGGAGATAGAAGTAGAAAGCTATAAAAACTTGTTCTCATTTAAAATTAATAGAACATGCCCTGGAATCTCATAATGTGTGTGTGTGTGTGTGTGTGTGTGTGTGTGTGTGTGTGTGTGTGTGTGTGTGTGATAATACTGGGGCTTGAACTCAGTACTGTTCTTTAGGCTTTTCACTCAAGGCTGGCACTTGACCATTTGAGCCACACCTCTACTTCCATCTTTTTGCCAGTTAAGAGGAAATAAGTCTCATGGACTCTGCTTGGGCTGGCTTTGAACTGCAAGCCTTAGATCTCAGCCTCCTGAATAGCTAGGATTATTGTGAACCATGGGTGCCCAGCCTGGAGTCTCATCTGTTAACAGCAGATCTGTTCTTTCTTGTGGTTTTTCTGTCATGAACAGTCCTATTACTAGGTTAGTCTCTGATCAAACCTCACAGTATAATCTGGGAGTGATTTCCTGACAATGATTAAGCTCCTCAGAGAAAATAAGCTTGTTGGAGGGCTGTTTTGAGCTTTACATTAACCCTTTGAAGATGCCTCTCCATGCTATTTAGTACTTTTATCGTCTCCTAGTAACTTACAGGCTAACAAGGAAACATTGTCTCTTTAAACTGAAGTCACTAGTTCTATGTTGGTGAAAATTCATATGCTTCCATTTCAGAAGAAAAATGCTGAGAACACCATATTTCAGGGAAGCTACACAGTTCTGAACACAAATTCACCTGTGGCATATTAGCCAAAATACAAAAGTGCAATCCAAAAGTCCTCCCACTTTCTCTTTTTGGCTATCCTTGCCATTAGCAAATGGTTGGTCCAGCCGAAGGACTCTGCTCCCCCCATGACACATTAGAGAGCAAGCCACTAACTCATGTCTCTCCTCCTCTGCTGTGTATTTATGGGACACTGAGAATCTCCTGTGGCTCAGGTTCCCACAGCTCTTCTCTCTCTACCTCTGGCTCTTCCTTGTCTGATTCCCTGCTGATTCTGATGACTGAAATCAACTCACTGCGATCCCATTCACAACAAGGGAAGTTACCTGAGCCTCTCCCTCAACTCCATGATGTCACTTATCCATCTTTAGCTTTCTCTCCTATTCCCACAGCACTGACCCTGGGAGGTGGTAATGCAGGGGACCCCATTACCATCAGCCTTTCTTTAGCTTCACTGTAAATGGATATATTGATTGCAGAAAGGCAGGGCCAGCATCCATTCAGTATCCCCAGAGAAGGCTTGCCATTAGAAGCTTAGTCTTTTCCACTTTCTACTGAAGGACTCTTCCCCCCACCCCCCGCTTCTCTTGGTATTGGCTTTAAATCTGTGTGTTCTCCATCACTTAAGTGCCCCACTTCTTTTTTCTTCCTTTGACATCTCATTCTCTTCCCCCTTTCCTTTTCTCCCCTCTAGTTTTCTTCCTTCTTCCTCTTTCAATCTTCACAATAGCTTTTTTTTTTAAACCAGGAAACATGATAAAGCTTATATGAAAACCCTGTGTCCTGGTAGCATGTAGCTGGAAACACATGTATATTTTTAGGAGAGAATGTGGCTTAGATAGAAAAGATCATGTGGGGCTGGGAATGTGGCTTAGTGCTAGAGTGCTTGCCCAACATGCATGAAGCTCTGGGTTCCATTCCTCAGCACCACATGAACAAAAAAGGCTGGAAGAGGTGCTGTGGCTCAAGTGGTAGAGGGCTAGCCTTGAGCAAAAGAAGCTCAGGGAGGGCTGGGAAGGTGGCTCAGTGATAGAGTGCTTGCCCTGCATGTCTGAGACCCTGGGCTCGATTCCTCAGCACCACATAAGCAAAAAGAAAAAAAGCCAGAAGTGGCGCTGTGGCTCAAGTGGTAGAGCACTAGCCTTGAGCTGAAGAGCTGAGGGACAGCATCCAGGCCCAGAGTTCAGGTCCCATGACCAGACCCCCCCCAAAAAAAAAGGAGCTCAGGGACTGTGTCCAGGTCCTGAGTTTAAGCCCCAGGACTGGCAAAAGAAAGAAAGAAAAGAAAGGAAAGAAGGAAAGAAAAGAAAAAGAAAGAAAGAAAGAAAAAAGACAGGAAGGAAGGAAAGGAAGGGCCATGTGGAGGGCGTGCTGAGTGAAATGCACAAGTGATGATTTGTGTTTCAGGCTCCACACATGATACAATGAGTTACAGTACAGATTGCACCTGAGCAGGAAGCTTTCTACATACCTTCTCCATATAGTTTTGTCATGAATTATCCATACACATACGAAAATGGAAATCCTCCATATGCTTGTCCACATGGGTATGGCCGACAGGATAATACATGTGTGGCATGTCTCCATCAGCTATCCCCATTTCTATAATAGCACTTCCTGTCGGCTTCCTAGAAGGGCCTTAGTTTCTCAAACTAGTATTCCAAGAGACTTTTCTCACTTGGTACAGTTCATGCATAGGAAGTTCACTTCCTATTCCTGCAAAACAAACAAAAAAACAAAAGAACACCCCCCCCAACCCCACCACTACTGACAGACTAATGGGTGAAAACATATACAGAACATATACAGAAGAGAATGACATTCTGCCACAAAAATGAAATTCTCTAATCTGCCCCAGTATGGACAAACCTAGAAGATAATGTGCTGTGTGAAATCAGCCAGGCACAAGCAAACAAATGGGGCATGCTTTCACTGACATCTGGAAGCTGAACAGGTTGATTTTGTAGTATTGAGAGTGAATGAGGATTACAAGAAGCTGGGAAGGTGAGGGAGGAGGATAGAGAGATGATTGTTGGTGGATACGGGTAGATAAGAGGAATAACTTAGGCGGGAGCTGGTGGCTCACGTCTGTCATCCTAGCTACTCAGGAGTCTGAGATCTGAGGATCACGGTTCAAAGCCAGACCTGGCAGAAAAGTCCATTGAGACTCTTATCTCTAATAAACCACTAGAAAACCAGAAGTGATGCTGTGGCTCAAGTGGTAGAGCGCTCGCCTTGCTCTGAAGAGCTGAGGGACAGTGCCCAGACCCAGAGTTCAAGCCCCACGACCAACCAAAAAGAAAAAAAAAGAATAACTTGCAATATTCTAAACACAGTACTACATCTGTGACAACTAATTGCATATTTCAAAATGGCTAGGAGAGAGGATTGTAAATGTTCCCAATGCCAAGAAATGGTAACTGTTGGGCTGGGCATCACGATTCACCCTTGGTCACCTCTGATACTTGAGAAGTGCAAATAGGAGGATCAAGTATATAACACCAGCCAGAACAAAGAATAAGAATAAGGCAAAACGAGGTAGGAGCGTGACTCAAGTAGCAGAGTGTTTGCCTAAGCATGAGGCCCTGAAAAAATAACTCCAATATCATAAAGAAGATAAATATTTCAGGTGATAAATAGGTCTGTATTTTAATATTACAATTTATGGATGTGTCAATATATGTCATCAAAAAATTTAAAAATGTATTAAACAAGGATATATAAGTATCAAATATTTACTGTAGTTATGACACTACTAGTTACTGCATTATGAGTTATTTTTCTGTCCCTTAAGAAATTATCAACATGTGTAATAGGACAATACTTTGCATTAGTAGTCAGTTATAATTGTATTTTTTTATTTTTTGGAAGTTGACTATTGTGTAATTTGAAGACAGTTACCAACATGCAATACTTTCCATATGTCACAATAACAAAGTAGGAACTCATATAAATTATCTCATCCAGTCTTCTTTTAATTTTAACCAGTATTACAATTCCCCCAAGGGAATCATATTTAACGATGTCACTTTAAAAACGTTTTGACCAGGATTTTTTTGCAACATGGTTTTTCAAATACAATTTCTACTTGGATGGGGTAAGGCTGCAAAAGCAGCTGTGATGATTAGTGGAAACCTGTAATGCGAGGAGTTACAAAGAAAAAAAAGAGTCCTTGCGGAAGAAACAGTTTCTTTTCAACTGATTTATATCTAAGCCATCTTCTGCATAATACTTAAAAAGTATATTAACATGTATAAAAAATAAAACTACAAAGGCTGTGTGTGTGTGTGTGTGTGTGTGTTTTATCTAGTCCCACCCACATTTCTTGCATTTACCTTGACATTTACCTGGACTTTCAAATGGCATTTATACCTAACAATTTATTCTTAACTTATCCTACCATGTTATTCTCAGAAGAAGCTCTTAGTAAAATTTGGCCAAGAATAAGGAATAATGATATATTAAGGAAGGTAATATTGGCTTTGACTTTTAGCAAATCTTCATATATATACATACATACACACACACACACACACACACACACACACACACACACACACACATATAGAGAGAGAGAGAGAGAGTGAGAGAGAGACATCATTAGCATTTACTGGCTGAGTTCTAATATATCTCATGAAAATTCCTAGGAATGATTTCAGCACTCTGGGAGAAATAGTATTTTAAGGTGTTGTGAGACACAACTTACTAATGTGGCTTTGGTACATCTCACTTATTCAGAGACTCCAACTTAACAACCTTAAGGTTATACCACAGAGTCCCTGGAGAGTCAAAAGTCACCCAAGTTGTGCTCTGATTTGACAAAAATATATTGTCTCTTATTACTAGATTATGTGTTTCTTAGGAATGAACAAGATGCAATGTATTTCTTGCCACCTGATGCTTACAGCTTAGTGGAGAATACAGGCAAATAAATGGACAACTGCAACACCATGCGTTCGTATTTTCTAAATGATGACTCACAATGATACCAAGACAATTTGCTTGGAGGGCTCTTCAGGACTCTTCTCCAAGCAGACTGAATCTGCATCTGCATTTGGAAGGCCAAGCCCGGTAAACTAGGAGTGACAGCTCATTTCCCAAAGGAAATGTATTTCAAAAAGGGATGAGAAGTTATGGAGGAGGAGAGGCTTGTGTGGGGTTTCTCTCATGGTGGGCTGAGGGTCAATACTGGTATGGGGTTACACTTTGAGAGAACAGAAGGCATTATTGGAATCTAAACAATTAGTTATTACAAGAGCACCACTGCACAAGCATGGAAGGATTCAGGGATTGAGAGATATAAAATCAGAGAGGTAAACTCTAGGATATACAAGATCATAGACAGCTTGTTAAAGAATAGCCCAACAGCAATGAGAAATGGTTGAGTATCTGATGCCAAGAGAAACTCACTGTCGCCATTATATGTTGTTTCTGGCTCATCTGAAGGTTTAGATGCTACTAATACTCATGTACACAGCTCAGAAGGAAAAAGTTCGGTCCCTGCTAATAAGCTTTCTGTAGCTTCCATTCCCTGTGTTGTCTGAAAATAATGGAAAGTACCAGAAATAAACAGTTAATGAGTTTTACATTGTACATCATCAGGAGTTTGTGATGAAATTTCATGCATCCCTTCTCCATCCTATTCAAGATACAAACATCACTTGTCCAATGTGTCCACACCATCTTGCTCATGAGACCACTGATCCTCAATGGTTAATCAACACTGCTGGGGTTCACTGTGCTGCAGTATCCTAAGGCTGCATCATGATGCTGATGTTACTCAACTCAATTCATCTCATGTACATACCATATCACCTCTTCCTTGAAATAATGGTATAGAATATCATAAAATATTTTAAGAGAAAAACCACTTTCACATAACACTACACACATTTCAAATGGACGCACTTCAAAAATGAAAGACACACGTCAAAGTCAACATACATGTCAAAATTGACACATGCCATAAATGACACACATGGCAAAATCAACACAAATGCCCAAATAAATGCATGTCAGAATGGACACACATGCCCAACCCAACACATGTCACAAATGACATCAAAATCAACATGCATGTCAAAATTGGCACACATGGAAAATCTGTCACACAAACCAACACATCAAAATCAACACACATGACAACTGACAGGTCAAAAATTGTGAAAATAGACAAAACCAACACGTCAAAATCAACATACATGTAAGAAGCAAAACATGTCAAAATCACATAGGTCAAAATAACACATGCCAAAATGGACACACATATCAAAATGACATGACCAAAATGATAAACATCAGGTGGGACATGCATGTCATCAGAATGTGTTATGCATGTGATAAGAGGCATACAACACACATGGTATATGTGACACAAACATGGCCAATGATATGCATGTATGCCACATGCACAGTACATGAAACACATAACATGCATGACGCAATACACGACATACAGCTGACATGTGACAGCATATATAACACTGGTGCCATGCATGACACACATGACACGAACATGTTACATGAATAGCAAACATGGCATATGACACATATGATGTGTCACATGGCATTTGTGACAGATAACATATGCAATGTGTCACACATGTAACACCCCACACATGTCTCAATATGTCACATATGACATGATACATATCACAAATGACATACATGGCATACAGGTATGCATGTCATACATGACATATATGTAACATATATGCAATGCATGCAACCTCTACTACATGACATACACGTCATATGTGACACTCATAATTTGTGAAATACATGTCATTTGCAACAGACTACATGTGTCCCACACAGAGTGTACATGTCTTGTATGTCATGTACCCCACCTGCAACATGTTATACATGCCATATGCACCATACACATATCATTCATGTTATATACCATGTTATGTGCCATGCACATATCATGCACATGTTACATGTTAAACATGTCATGTCATGTGCTATATGCTATTTGTCATATATCATCATGCTAACACATGTCATATATCATATGGGTATAACCTGTCTCACATTTGTCCTATAAGGCACATATGTGTGTCATGCAAGATTTATGTGACATCTACATGGCACATGACCCATGTCCCTCAGCTCTTCTGCTCAAGGCTAGTGCTCTACCACTTGAGCAACAGCGCCACTTCCGGCTTTTTTTCTTTTTGCTTATATGGTGCTGAGG
This sequence comes from Dipodomys ordii, assembly GCF_000151885.1. Lineage (NCBI taxonomy): Eukaryota > Metazoa > Chordata > Mammalia > Rodentia > Heteromyidae > Dipodomys > Dipodomys ordii. The sequence continues at coordinate 32,175,497 of NW_012267218.1, forward strand.
AATCAAACCCAGGGCCTCTGGCATGCAAGGCAAACGCTCTACCACTGAGCCACCTTCCCAGCCCCTCAAATATTTTTGACCTAAAGTCAGTCATATCATTTGCAGAACCCATGGGTATGGCAGGCTCACTATACAGAGAGAATTTTTACAGATCTATCGATATTTAACTTTTTAATGCATCTCTTAGCTATTATGTGCAAATTTTGGGACTCCTAATTTATGCATATCTTTTGTTCACTATCTAGAATATAAAGAGAAATAGGCAAATGGATTTTCTTTTGGACTGATTCAGAAATTGTCCTTTCCTATGTAAGAATATACTGTGTGAATGTTAACAACATTTTGAAAAGAACATTACTTCCGGTTTCTACCCCTCCATCTTCTCTATTCTGAGAAAGCGTCTTTCCAGGGTTGGCACAGACACTTCTGTGGCACTTCTGAACCGAGGGGACCCATTGACCCAGACGTGGCAGCAGAGACATACAGAAATGTCCACGTGGGCCTCAATGTTCACCACAAAGGCTGATGCTATGATTTTGGGTTGAGCTGGGACAGCCAAATCTGAGTGGTCATGTGTTCCATAATTTTCATCTTTTTAGGCGAGGATAAAATGCAGATCTTCCAAAGCAAAACATGAGTCCCAGAGACAGAGCGGCATCGCCCCCCCCCATACTCTAAGAGCAATGGTATCAATTGCTAGCCTTTATCCCTGCAACAGAATCAATGTACATTTAATGAAATGGCAAAGACAAATGCAAATTCTCGCTGTCTTCTTTCCCACTGGATACTTTATTCATTTTCATGTATTGTCTTCCCCAGCTACAGCAAAGTGCCTTTATTCTCCATTTCCTCATAATTCCTTATGCTTGGTGCTCTGAAAACACTGATCTCTTTGTGTCGACTCTCTTTCACCTTCCCATTCCTGACTGATTATCCCATTAGGAACTCAAATCAGACACTGCCATTTTTGTGCCAGGATCCCCTCTGGGCACTTCTAGAGCACCTGGGCCTCTTTCCACCACAGAATTGACCACACTGTATTATAATTTTCTGCTTACTTAATAAGAATACTCCTCCTAGATGAGCACAGGTAGGGCAGAACTAGTGTATTTCATGTTGTAATCCTTCTACCTAGTAGACTGGTTCATTAGTGATGTTTAATAAACATCTGGTAAAACAAAACAGACCATTAAATAATCAAATGCACTGAACTCAGACCCACATTCACCAAGATACAGCTGTGACCAAATCTAGGTATACTCATTTAGTTACTTATTACCATACATCAAAAGGTACTGGATATAGTGCATCTGTCAATGACCTGATCAAATTAAAGCCAGTTCCTGGAGTGTCCATCCAGAACACAGAAATCTCCAGACACATATCTTGTTCAAGCCCTCCAAGGCCATCGACAAATGTATTCTCAATATACACAACTTCACTTCCAATCAAAGCTTAGTTGGATGGTATTAAGTCCTGCATATATTCAGTTTACTTCTTTTTTTTTTTTTTATCGGTTGTGGGGCTTGAACTCTGGGCTTGGGTGCTGTCCCTGCGCGCTTCAGCTCAAGGCGAGCGCTCTACCACTTGAGCCACAGCATCACTTCCGGTCTTCTAGTGGTTTTTATTGGAGACAAGAGTCTCACGGACTTTCCTGTCTGGGCTGGCTTTGAACTACGATCCTCAGATCTCAGCCTCCTGAATAGCTAGGATTACAGCCATGAGCCACCAGCGCCTGGCTCAGTTTACTTCTTATAAACTTCAATTTCATCCTTTTGTTGCTATGTGTGAGAAAAGACAGCTGATGCATGTGTTCAAGGGTTTTCACAAAGGTCAACTAGCATTCAAATTTGTGCTGGTGAAATTAACTCCTCTTTCAAAAACTTAATGAGAAAGGACAGCGTTGTGAAATGGGGGAGCAAGAACAATATTGCTTAAATAAATTGGCATTTGCACTTTGATTACCCTGTAGTTTCTGTCATACTTGCTCTAGTTCCCCACCCATGATTTCTGTAACTCAGAATTTTAAGTGACAGATCAAGCATCTTTCAAATTTTCTTTTCCAGGAATCAGCATAGACTCAGGAGTTACCCAGGTATGGAAGAAATTGTGGTTACCCACAAATGTTTATTAGTTATCCAGCATCTGCTTAACCTACCACAAGATGGCAGCAGACACTATATATTTAAAACCTCAAAGCCCCAAACCAAGAGTCAAGAGAAACATCAGAATTAGATAAGGTAGGACAAATAACTGGTACTCTGCAAGGCTCATACCAGTTTGATTCTGTACCCGTCAGCTATTGGATAGATAGGGCAGTCATGATAGAAAAGTTAGGGAGACCAGGGGTTGCTGGACTGCTGGAGGGAAGGGGAGAAGAGGGCTCTGTTGCTCAGTGAGTCTGCATTGGGCTTCACAGTGTTCTGTATTTTGGATTTTTTTCCCCTGTGGGAAATCCGAGTCCTGCTGCATAAGTCTGCTGGCCAACAGGATTGTTTATTGAATGTATAGTTAAGGACGCTAAATGTACCACTCTAGGTGAATAAGAAATGGCCATTGAGTTGGAAAACGAAAATGCAAAATCCTGAAACCATGTGAATGGAGAGAGGTGAAGTTTCCTTTGGCCCTACGCCTCATCTCCTTCTTTTGGAGCTGGCAATGGGCCTTGAACTCAGGGCCTCACACTCTCACTTGACTTTCCTATTCAAGGCAGGAGCTCTACTTCCATTTTTTTGCTCTTTTATTGGAGATAATTGTCTCATGGCCTTTTGGTGCCTGGGCTGGATTTGTACCTAAGTCTCAGATCTCAGCCTCCTGCATAGATAGGATTACAGGCGTGAGCCACTAGGGACTGGCTCTCTTGCCTTCTGTTAGTTAATCTAGTAATGCAGGCTGAATTGGCAAAGTATGTGCTCCTTGAAGAGATAGTGTCTTCACTTACAAGAGCCCCTTGTTGGGCCTTCCAGGTTCACGGAGGGCATGGGGTGATGGTGCTGGGGTGAGGTGGAGGAGGGAAATGGGGTGAGGGGAGATCTTTCAGTGCTTCTTGGACTTTCTGTGCATGTGAATCACTTGGGGACCTTGTAAAATCACAGCTTCTTATTCAGCAGCAAGATTGGAGGACACAGCCGGAGAATTGCATTTCTAACAAGCTTCCATGTGCCCTGCAGGTACGGCTGGCTCAGGGACCAACCCCATAGTAGTGGAGAGCCGCACGGAGCACAGCTCCTTCCTCCCACCCACAGCATCAGTCCCATGTTCATATTACTCCCTCAGCCAAGCTTGCTTTGTGAAATCTTAGTCCACTGTGTATACAATCAGGAGGCAAAGAGACAAATTCTCTGTGTTCAAATCCCCACCCTGTCAGGTATTACAGTGAGGTTTTAGGTAAGTTCTTTCTGCCTCTCTTTCCTTTTCTGTAAAATAGATATGATAAAATGCTGGCCTTAGGGTTGTTAGGAAGAGAAAAAAAATGTGTTGGTATTTTTGGACTATTTGGAATGACGTCTTGAATCTAAGTAAGCTTAGCTTTGCTTTGTGTGTGTGTGTGAGAGAGAGAGAGAGACACACACACACACACACACACAGAGAAAGACAGAAACAGAGAGAGAGAGAGAAAAGACAGAGAGAGAGAGACAGAGAAAGACAGAGAGAGAGTGAGTGTCGGGGG
>NW_012267218.1:32180941-32206454 GCF_000151885.1 Dipodomys ordii
CTTCCTTCCTTCCTTCCTTCCTTCCTTCCTTCCTTCCTTCCTTCCTTCCTTCCTTCCTTCCTCCCTCCCTCCCTTTCTCTTTTACCCTCTCTCCCTCTCCCTTGTAGTTCCAGGTTCATCCATTGGTTTGGAGATCTCCTTTTCTTCATTGCTCATTGGCCAACTGAGTAATGTTGAATCATAGATATTTCTTAGCTATGAGATCTCAGCAGCATTACATGGGATACAATTAAGGAAGGGTGGCTTGTCCAAGTTGATCTGAGAATGGAACTTTGGTGACAAGGCTTCTCAATGAGATTTGTTGCAAAGACTTCTGCAGTATAGCCCTATAGGCATTAATTTGGGCAAAGGTTCTCTTCCACTGACTTCTAACTTTGGGAACAATGCCTCACTCACTAAAGGCTTCACCTGGGAGAATCATCATCATCATCATCACCACCAGCATCACCACCACCATCTTTCTCCTCCACCTCTTCCTCTTCCTCCTCCTCTTCATTCTCCTTCTTCCTTCTTTCTTCTTATCCTCATTTTCCTCCTTGTGCTAGTCCCGAGGCTTGAACTCAGGGCCTGGGCATTGTCTCTAAGCTATTCTGTTCAAGCCTAGCACTCTCCAGATTTTTGCAGGTTAATTGGAGATAAGAGTCTCTTTTCTGCCTAGGCTGGCTATGAACCACAATTCTCAGATCTCAGCCTCCTGACTAGCTAGGATTACAAGTGTGAGCCACCATGCCTGGACCAGGGGAATCTTCTTAAAGTAATTTCCCAATTCTGCTAGGTAGACCCAGGGCTCTGATGCCTGCATTTCTAATATGTGCCCTGATGATGCCCACATTGTGGCTCAGGGAGTCACAGTTTTTTTTTTTTAATTTAATTTTATTTGTGAACATACTGTACAGAGGGGTTACAATTGCATGGGCAGGATAACGCGTACATTTCGTACCAAGCATTGCATCCTCCTCCTTTGTTTACACTTCACATCCCTTCCCAGCCTCCCCCCTCTCCCCCCAATGGGAGTCACAGTTTGAATGCGGATCTTCTATAACAATGCTTCCTAAGTCTTCTCTGCTGACCAGTCACAGTGTCAGGAATCCCATTAGAAATGCAGACTCTAGACAGGCGCTGGTGGCTCACACCTGTACTTCTAGCTACTCAGGAGTCTGAGATCTGAGGATCACAGTTCATATCCAGCCCAGGCAGGAAAGTCCACGAGACTCTTATCTCCAATAAGCCACCAGAAAACCAGAAGTGCCTCTGTGGCTCAAGTGGTGGAGCACTTTCCTTGAGCTGAAGAGCTGAGGGACAGCGCCCAGGCCTGGAGTTCAAGCCCCACCACTGACAAAAAAATTAAAAAAGAAAAGAAAAAAAAAAGAAAAGAAATGCAGACTCTTGCTGCTCACTCTGGACTTGGAGAATCAGAAATTCTGGAGCAAAGGGTCCATGGCTGAGTTTTTAACAAGCCCTGCAAATGATTCTGCTGCATGCTCAAGTTGGAGACCTACTGTTCTAAAGAATGAATCGCAGCTTATTCTTCCGTGCAGCATATCCCAATATTTAAAGTTTTTACTACTGAAAGGTCTCCTTTGGATCTTACCTCAAATATTTTTGCCCAATTACTCTAGGGTTTTATTTGTTTATTAGGTACTGGAGTTTGAACTCTGGGTCTTGTGCTTGCTAAGCAGGTGCTCTACTGATGAGCCATGCCTCCAGTCTTGTGTTGGTAATTTTTGAGACCATTTTGCTTCTTGCAAAGGCGAGTGCTTGGATCTGGATCTACCTGTTTTAGGGTTCTTGAAGTACCTAGGATGACAGTTAGGTGTTAGCATGCCTAGCTTCTTTCTGCCTGGACTGGCCTGAGCTCAGATAGCTAGATGACCGTTGATGACTCTAGTTGTCCCATTTTTTCTTGACATCATCTTTTCTTTTTGAGGGCGGGAGAGTCATACTGGAGACTATGTAATTAGAACCATGTCCCCAAACCTTTTACTACTTTTTCTTTTTCTTTCTCCCCCCCTCCCCAGTTTGTTTTTCAGGTAGAACTCAGGCTACAGTCTTCCTACTTCTGCCTCTTGGATAACGGGATTTCAGGCATACAGCACCACGCCTGGCCTGCAAGTTATCTTTTCAGGTTCTCAACATGGAATCTGAGGCCTAGAGGGGACATACGACATATTCTGATTCCTTTTCCCCATGATTTCTACTTCCATGAACCTGACGACCGCTAAGCTTTCAATATAATTGGCAGAAGGCACTAATGTGAAAGTTAAGTTGAAGACACACCTAGAATCCACTTGTTATGTCATCGCTTCAGTGTCAGAAGCTTGAACTATCCTGCTTGCTTTGATTTGGAATTTACAGAAAAATGTACGGTGCCTTATAGCTTTAGCTCCTAGACTAGTATTATTTTAAAAAATATCAAAAAGGACAAAGAAATAGAAAAGAATAATTATACTCTAGAAGAGCTTTGAAAATTTAAAAAAAAATGAACTTAAGTAGAGGCCTGGGGAAGTTGCTTGTGGGCCAATTAATACCCAGAAACCAGCAATTGCCACAGGTTACCAGGGAGGAGGGGAGCTGAGCGGACACTGGGGTCTTAGCTTTGGAGAAGGCAAGGGAACCAGAGAGAGGTTTCAGAGCCGTGAAATAATCCTGGCTGTACTGAACTTTGCAAACTGGGTTAGACTCTGACCTCTGGTATGAGCCAGGAAGGTGTGAGTGCTCTCTCATGTTGTGAGCTCCCGCTGAGTGGAGATAACCCAATGGGTGTGGCTACACTGAGTGGGCAGTTCCAGCCCCCAAAGCAGTGTCCCCCCATTACTGAGCGCCTTTAGGTAGAGGATATAAAATATGAGCTGCATGAGAGCAAATAGACTGGTTTTCTCATTGGTGGACCAGGGAGCATTCTTTCCCAGTTATGTGTTTTGCAATTGAAGTGAGAAGTCACTTCTACTCCTTAATTCCTGACAGCAGCTGGTCAAAACAGTCATCTGACCATGGTGAGAAACTGGATGCTCCCAGAAGCCTTGAGTCTGGAGCTAGATTTAACAGGCTCTGACTATACAAATACCAGGTTTTGGTGCCTTACTTACAGATACCCTTGAAGAGATCCCATTGGTTTGTTTTCTAGTGTTTCTAGCAAAACAACCTATCTCTAGATACTCGTGAAAATAAAATTAAAGGCCTAGATGAGTACATAATTATTGACAAGGACCAGGAAAATCATGGTGGCTAACACTGAGGTCAAATGCTTCCCCCTAAAGACTTAGATGTCTCCATTGGATAGATTGCTGATTTTGACCTAAAGAAATGATCCAAGACATATGGTAAGAAACTGTCTAAAAGATGGGGCCAAAGCCATCAAATTGCTTCTCCATTTCCTCTCCTCCAACACATGAAGCTGTGATGTTAGAAGTCCTCCAGAGCCAATGTGTGGAATGCTGGGAAAGACAAGGTGGTGGTTGCTTCACCAGAGCAGAGAATGTATTAGCTTAGTAAATGTTGAGAATTCAAGTTGATGGCCTTAGATGATTAAAAAAAAATCCTAGAGAATTTAGGTCAGTTCATATGTTGACCTTCCTTTTTGCAAAGTATTTAGAGTCCTGCATTTTCTTTATTCCAATAATGAATACAGTTTCTCTCCCATCTCCTCCCCTTTTCACAGTTCATTAGGCAAATCAAAGAGAGGGTGGGCAAAGAAAATAACATAAAAGCATTAAACTTAAAACTTATAAAATGGACCCATTAACATTAGATTGGACTTGGTTTGGGTAAAGGAAATTGAAACTCTGTAAAAAATGTTATTTGAGTATCCAGTGCAGGGGCATAAGCCTGTCATCTAGCTACTTTAGAGGCAAAGATCAGAGAATTGAGGTTCAAAGCCAGCCCTGTTAGACTCTTATCTCTAATTATCCAGCAAAATGCTTGTAGTGAAGCTATGGCTCAAGTGGTAGAGAGCTAACTAGCCTTGAGCATAAAAGCTCAGAGACAGTGCCCAGATGCTGAGGTCAAGCCCCAGGACTGGTACAACAAAAGGGGGCAGGGTAAAATAGTTTCATTATTGAGGTTATCAAAGAATAACTTACTATTTGTCAGTATGGCAGGTAATATAATGATGCCATCTTTTCTAGTTATGCTTACTATTTTTTTCTTAAAAGGGTTAAGATGTGCTTTTGGTTGTCACTCAGGTAGATAAGAAGTTGGACCCGAATTATCAAGATGTGTAACATCTGTGCTGTCATTCCCACACCCTTAGCCACCAGGGTCATTCTTTCTTGTTCACCCCCTTCTCCAACCCTCAATGAATCAACAAACAAAAACATACCTGTCCGGCAGTGTCATAGAGTCCCAACAAGTGCTGCTTGCCTCCCACTGTCACCGTAACTAGGAGAGAAGGGGAGAGGAAAGTCTATAAACACGAGCTTCCATCAAGAGGTCTCGCCGTTTCCCAAGCCAGCATGTTTCTGGGCCTCGGGGAAAGCATATGCCTCTCCAGTGTAGATGCTAACCCGAGCAGACAGCACCATTGCCAAGCGAAAGGCAACCATGAGCTGTAGCGGTAGCAGATGGACAGAGACAAGTCTAAATTTCTCAACCAAATGAATCTTCTCGGTGTTCCTGGGGCACTGGAAAGCTGTTCATCGATCCTTGTTGGGCTCTAGAATAGCAAACTCCTGGAGGAGAAAGGGTGCGGACTCCTTTCTGGTGAGGTCTTTGTTTTGGGTTTAGCACCTTTCAGAACACAAAGATGAAGTGGCACTGTGGCTCAAGTGGTAGAGACTAGCCTTGAGCTAAAGAGCTCAGGGACAGCGCCCAGGCCCAGCGTTTAAGCCCCATGATCGACAAAACCAAACAAACAAAACAGAATACAAAGCTGTGTAAGCAACTTGCCTGTTGAAATCTCTCTGGTATTATCTGGCTTTGAGAGATGAATAAAAGCCAGAAAACAAAGAAAAGTAGCCCACCTGCATATTTTATAGTCTCTCAAGCAAAGAAAAAGAAATGAAAGGATGGAAAAAAATGAAAAGAAAAAAGCTTCGTCTTTAGTCTAAAAAAGTTTTCTCATTAAATAGATAAGCTTGATTGAAAACAGCAGAGTTGTTTTAGTTCAACCGAATCCTCATTATTTTGAGGCTTTGGTTGTGGGAACTGTATAGATTGGGCCTCACATAGCTGAAGGGCGTAGAGAGAGTGAGAAGTCTCCGGTTTGCTGTACCCAGTAGGCTCACTGCTGTGTCTAGCCTTGTGTTCACAAGTGAGAAGGGGTAATGGGCTCATCCCAACCCACTCCACATATGTCTAGAAATGAAATACAAATCTCAACTTGCAAGTGCCCCGAGAGGGAGCAGACTGAATACAGAAGCAATAGAATTCTCGGAATGAAAGAAAGAGCAAATTTAAATGCGCAGAAATCATTGAATTTCTGTTTGGAAACAGGAAATAAAACATGAAGGAAAGAGTGAGGAATTCATTTTTTTAAAAAAATTGCAAATGCGACGTAAAGATTCCTTCTATGAGGAATTATAATCTCTCTAATCTCTGCCCACCCATTCTGTAGTCAGCTGTGGGAGGCTTGATTGGGTGCTGATGTTCACCTTGGTTTCTTCCCAGGTTCTTGGGTTACATGTCTGAAAACAAGTCTTCATGTTGATGCTGGAAAAGCACTCGTTTAAAAGTACTACCTGCCCCTAATACTGAAGATGATTTTTGGGATCTATTCACTCCAGATGTGTTCAGATGTTGATAATATGACTGCAGTTATCCACATGTGTGAAATGTGTGTTGCTGGTGGTGAACCCAGCTGCCGTGAATCCTGGTGACAAAGCTGGCAGAGGAAGGGCATGTAGATATGGTACCTGCATGCATAAGTTAGGGTAGCAATGAGAATGGGTGATCCTGAACTTTGTCCTGTTTTCTATCTATTTTCTGTACACTGGGTAGAAGATATTAGCCTGGTCAGATGTCTTGAAATTGGCCTAAATGTTTTCTTTAATGACCAATCAGCTACTTAGTCATGGATCAGGAATGAAGGGAAGAAATCCAGCCATTACAACATGGAATTTCCTGTCTCCAGCGAGCCCAATATATGTAGGTCAGGGCCAGCTGTTCCCGGAATCCCCTTAGACTTTTCTAAAAACATGCAGGCCCAGGGTCATGTATGGAACAGCTAGAAGCAAAGTCATCCTCATGGTGAGACCGTGAAAATATTCCTAAGCAACAGCTCTGAGCTTTGTCACCAAGAGCCCTGATGTGCCTGCTAGGGCTAGTGTGTTTTCTCAGGAAGAGTCATTCCTTCCAGCCTCCTTTCCCTTTCCCTTTCCCCTTTCCTCTGGGCAGCTCTAGCTCCAGGGAAATTTTTACCAGGCCTGAAGCTAGTGTGAGCAAGAAAGGTGAAGGTCTGGGCCAAGAGTCCGGGCATGGACCGTCTCCCCTCACTTCCTTCCCTTCTTCAAGTGTCTGCTCAGTTCCTGCATTGAGCAGGAACAGGAAAGAGCAGACACTGGACCTGCTCAGAACTGAAAGAGCAGATGCAGTTTCTCCTCTGTCAGGGAGCATGGAGGCAAGTGTTTTACGGGTAAAGCATAGTCACAGTGCAATGTAGCACGCCCTCGTCCAAGACAGCTGGTGCCATGGCTAAGTGTGCAGGCATCTGTGTTCCCAAGAGTACTGGAGCTTGGTCAAAGACAGCTCAGTGCTATGCAGGGTACCCTGGGAGAGATAATGCTGAAGAGTGTGTATACAGGGCAGGACTCATTAACTCAGGCTTTATTTGGAAGGTTTTGTTAAGCTGTGAAAATTCAGCATTATTCCTTTTCCTTAAATCAAAGAAAAAAATCATACTAATTTCCATGGATGCAGGGAATACGGCAGAAGGAGGAGGATGGCATCTTTGGTGTAGGAGCCATGTTGGATTTTCAGCTTGGCTGTGTCTACTCTGCCTATGTGTGCAGGGCCAGGCTTCTTGAAGGGATACAAAAGGAAGCGTGGAGGGCTTCTGACTTTATTTTCTCTTCCCTGCCATTTCATTCTTCTATCCTATTGGAAGGAAGTAAATGGATCACTGTATGCTTCCATCAGGAAGAATAACACCGCCCCATTTGTAAGGAAATGGAAGGATTTGGAAAAAATCATATTAAGTGAAGTAAGGCAGACCCAAAGAAACATAGGTGCCATGGTCTCCCTTATTTGTAATTAATTAGTATATGTCTAGGATAATCTTAGCAGATGAGAAGAATAGCTCAATAGCTATGTACATATGCCCATATAAGATGGTGCTAAGTGAAATGAGTCCTTGAGCTTTTCTGCTCAAGGCTAGAGCTCTACCACTTGAACAACAGCTCCACTCTAGTTTTCAGTGGTAAACTGACTTTTCTTGCCTGGACACTGGCTTGGAACAATGATCCTCCGATCTCAGCCTTCTGAGTAGCTAGATTGATAAGCATGAGCCACTGGTACCAAGCCATGATGAATTTCTTAATTTTCTTAACATCTCCAGTTGCATCCATTTTCTTGAAACTGGCAAATTTGCCTTCTTGCAGCTTTTTCCTGTTTTGTCTTGTTTTGTTTTGTTGGTGCTAGTATTGGGAGTTGAACTGGCCTGGTGCTCTTGCTTATCTTTTTCATTCAAGGTTGGTGCTCTACCCCTTGAGCCATACTTCCAGTTCTAGGTTTCTTTTTGCTGGTTCATGGGCAATAAGAGTCTCTTGGATTTGTCTGCCTGGACTGGCTTTGAACTTCAACCCTCAGATCTCAGCCACCTGAGTAGTGAGGATTGCAGGGGTGAGGTTGAGGGCTGAGGGTCAAAGTCAGCCAGGGCAGTCCCATCTGCTCCCACTCCCTGGGGAGACACTGCTGAGAAGGCCAGGGTCCAGCACAGCTGCCTGGCAGACAGTGGTCAGGCACTTGTCCCACATCGCCTTCTATTCTGGGAGCTATTAGAGCTGTTTTCTGAACCTGAGGAGGTTTTATAGAGAGTGGGTCAAATGACCCACTAATAGCTCAGATGGTTCTTTCAATAAAGTGTGAAGAGTCGTCAGTGACCTGTTTAGTCTGTAAAATGAAGGGTCCTTCCTCACACCCACTGAGCACTCTGCTTCCTCGTCTTTCTTCTTGGAGTCAATTGGAGTGGTTAACCCTATTTGGTAGTCTGAGGTAGTAATAAAGCCTAAGTTATAGTGTCTTAGGATCAGCTAGCTTGAACCAGAAAGAAAATCTCCCAGCCAGGATCTTAGGCCTTCTTCCCTCAGGATTTCAGTCATGTGGCAGAGCTGTGTGTCACTCACAAACCTAGACAAAGCACTGTGGGTCATACTCAGTACTGATGCCAATCCAGGCTGTCATCCAGGTCATCCGTGGCAGCAGGAACCTGGTTCAGAGCCCCTTCCCTGTGGCATGCTGGGCTGTCTCAGCTGTCAAGAGCAGTGTTTTGGAGTGGATGAAGATATGGTGAACTCTAAAGGGGGAAATGCCAGGCAATGTAGGGGGAAGCCCTCCAGGACCCTCATACACAGCCAGCTGTCTGCGGCACTGTTGTGGAATGCCCTCTATTTGGTGAGCAGGATGCAGCCTCCCTGGCTATGGGGACTGGAGGACATCATGAAGGTTCTGCTCTGGAGATTTTAGATACAGCAAGATATAGCATTTTAGGGAAATTCAAAACATGGCCCTCATGGAAATATACAATGGGGCATGCTCAAAGATTTATTAACTCATTAGTAAGTGAATCAATAAGATGGTAAATCTCATCCAAAGAGCCCTTTGGGGAAGTAGGTGTTTAAAAAGCAGCATGGGTATAGAGTGGCTAAGGTTCAATAGGAAAATGGCACAGGGCATGGTGGTACATAACTGTAGTCCCAGTGTTGGAGAGATCGAGGATAGCCAAATTTGAGGCCAGCCAAAGCTGTGTGGTGAGACTCTGTCTCAACCAACAAATTGGTTGTTGAACTATGCTCTTTTCTAATAAATAGGAAGTATTTGCATCTCTTCCCGACTAGACAGAAATGAATGTGTAACTGTGCAACAGCTAAGCTGTTAGTTAATAGAACGAAACACATTTACCTTCCTCCAGGTGATTAGTGGATACAGAGCCTGGGGAGAGGTACATGTGAAGTGCTGCCCAGTATGGCATTGAATGGACATCTGACTTATATCTAATTTTTCAGAGCATTTTAAATGTGCATGCTTTGGTAAGATTTGGCAAGCATCTAGGGGCTTCTGTCTCCAGCTGTGCTCACTCTGATCAAAGGTGTTCAAAAGTCACAGGCAATTGTTGCTACAGGTTGCTTCTATGTAGACAGGGCTGAGTAATGGAGAACTGAAATGAGAAGTCACAATTCTGAGCCTCCTTTTAGGGCCTACAGATCAGCAGTTTGTATATAGCTGCCTTTCCATCAGAACTGACCTTATCCCTGCTCTTTCCTTACTTGTGTTTGGGAAGATTTTTGTCTGGGACAGTGATACCCTTCCTCTACCCCTCCTAGTCCCCACCCCACTCCTGTGAACTCCAGAATCCATTCCCAGAGGCTACTTGGCTGTGTTTAACACCTGCTTTGAGCCTCATAACTCTGTGTGTGTGTGTGTGTGTGTGTGTGTGTGTGTGTGTGTGTGTGTGTGTGTGTGTGATTAAGGGGCAGAGAAGCACCAGAGATAAAATTTCCCCAAATCAAAATGAGTCTGAAAGCAGTTTAGTATGGCAACTAGACATGAACACTGCCTTTTCCTAACTGAATGGCTGGACTTCCTTCTTCCAGGGGGTTTCAGCCTTCCAGGACCTGTGTTCCCTTTAGTGCTACACTCCAGCTGCTTCTTACCCATCCCTTGTGCGCTCAGTTCCCTCCTTAGGGAGGTTTCCTCTTGTGATCTGAGCAGCTGTATGTGCATGTACGTGTGAAATAAAAGTTGTTCAGGGGAGTCTGTAATTAATGTGCTGGCATCAGGTCCAGTTTCTGTAGAACAGAGATGGAGGAGAAAGCCAAACAGGCTTCCTGAGGAACTAAGGGCTTCCTTGTCTTAGGTCTGTATATTCATCCTCTATACATGGGCCCATTTGGAAGTGTGATTCTCTAGGGTGGCATCTGTGCTCATGGTGACTAGAGCATTCCATTCACTAGCTACAAGGAAGCCCATGCTCAGGTATCTGGATGGTCCCATAGTTGCAGGGCTGTAACTGGGACATTCACCAATCAAATACAAGACAAGCTTGGGATAAGTTATGGGGGAGAAGTGAAATCTGTACATGGGGCCATGGCCTACAAACCAGAGTGCGCTTTTGGTGCTAAGATTCTGTATTCCTGAGTAGAGAGACAGGAGCAAGTGCTCCTTCAATCGTATCACACATTGATGGAAATTCAGTTTAATTTAGTTGTTATTGAATTATGGTGGAAGAAATAACTGATTCTGAGGCAGACTTTTTTTGGGGGAGTAGGGAGAGGGAATACTGGGATTTGAACTCAGAGTCTCACACTGCTAGGCAAGTGCTCTACTACTTGAGTCATGTCCCCAGTCCTTTTAGTTTTATAGTTCAGATAAGGCCTTGCGTTTTTGCCTAGGCTAGTCTTGGCTCCTGATTGATCTTTTCCCCAATGCCTCTTGCATAGCTAGGATTACAGGTGCACACCATCAGGCCTGGTTTGTTGGATGAGAAGGGATTTTGCTATCTTTCCACCTAGCTTGGCCTCAAATTGTAATCCTCCCAATTTCTGCCTCCTGAATAGCTTATACCGCCATACCTTTCCCAAGGCAGACACTTTTCACATTAGTCTTGATTTTGATTCATGATCTAAATTCTTGTTGCAGTCATCAAGAAGAGCTACTTAAAAACATGGCTTTCCTGGTTTTATACCCACCTCTAAGAGTCTGGAAGACTGTACTTTTAACAAATGTGAGTTCACTCATCTAGAATCATAATAACTCTTATAGTTATCTGAATATCCCATCCACTTTAGAGGTTATGTGGCTAGTAGATGAGACAGCCTATAGGGTGCCACACAAGCATTAATTCCTTTGATCATGTTAGACACCAGGGCAGGCACAGAATAGCCTGTAGGAACAGCCTTCTTCTCTCCTTGTTGAGACATGTCACTGAGCACACCCACAGCCCTCGGGGATGATAAACATGGACCACAACATTCCTGGTAAGAGGGTTCGTAACAAGATAAAAATATGGTGAATATCCTTTTTGGAATGACAGCAAAATCTATAAAGTACTCTGGAGTGCATAAAGAATTTCTTGGAAAAAAAAGCACTACACTTTAACTACATAAAAGAAGAGAAATGTTCTGTGGTAGAAGCTCTCTATGTTGGAAAGAGGTCAGACCTTCTATGGGATAAGTTGAATTTCAATAGATTTTCAAGTAAAGACTATAACAATTGATTATAGAAGTCATAGGAACTTAAATTGGTGAGGACAGCTAAGAATAAAATCAAGAATGACTTAAGATATGTATGTTAACACATACACATACATTATAAGGCTCCACTAAAATGAAAGAGTAAATTTTGTTATAAAACTAGAAGTTTCAGTAGATTAGTTAGGGCCTAGGACCCCTGGTGAACATCTTTTTTTTTGTTGTTGGTCGTGGGGCCTGAACTCTGGGCCTGGGCACTGTCCCTCAGCTCTTCAGCTCAAGGCTAGCAGTCTACCACTTGAGCCACAGCGCCACTTCCACCTTTTATGTGGTGCTGAGGAATCAAACCCAGGGCCTCATGCATGCAAGGCAAGCACTCTACCACTGAGCCACCTTCCCAGCCCCCTGGTGAACATCTTGAAGTAGAAGGAATTGCTGGCTTGGTGATCTACCTCCATCCTTTCTAATTTCTCATAATCTTAGGTGTGTGTGTGTGTATGTATGTATTTGTGTGTGTGCACACGCATGCACGCTTGCATGCATGTACGTCCATAGAGGAAACAGACCGAAATTGAGAAGTACATTTTCAGGTATACAGACTCACTGTATCTCAGCTGGTCTTCTTTGATTGGTCTATTGTCCTATACCTCATTTGCTTAGGGGTGACCAATCAGAGTATAGCTCAGGGTATAAAAACCTCCAGAGCCTGATCCCGAGGGAGACAGAAAAATTACATGATGGCTAGGGAGACCAGACACATAGAACAGCAGTAGCTTTGGAGAAGATGTTTCTCTGAATAAGTTCTTTGCATTCATCCTCCATTGTCCTGGACTTCATCTGTTGAGTGATTTGTACAATGTCTACCAAGAAAGAAGTCAAGAAGGCTGTCAGTGGTAGCACTGGCAGTGGGGTTATAACACTGGCAGGTAGTGTCTGCTGCTGAACTGTAGCACTAAGCTAGGGTTGCCTGACACAGGGCTACATACCTAGTTGGTGGTCACTGCTGGCTGGGGGCCAGAAAGACTGTAACTTGAATGCACTCTGCCCACCATGAGCAGCAGCAGAAAATTCCATATTAAAAGAAGTATCATTCCACCATGAGACAATCAGACCCAATACCTATGCTATGCATAAATGACAAAAAGCAAAGGGAGAAAATCATAAAGAAAAAGACAACAGATTCAACAAAAAAAAAGATTTATGTTCTAGAAAAACTGGTCACAATAAAGAAAGATCAAAGATGATTTCTTTTCAAACTTATGCATATTGTTTAATCAATAATATATACTATACTATATATGTATATGTAATAATATAATGTTTACCTTAAAAAAGATCTTGGGCATTGTACAAAGAAATCTCTAATAAAGGACCAACATTTTGAATCAAGGAAAGATACAATTTTGGCCTATCAAACTGGCAACGGTAAAGAGCATGATACCTAGGACCAGTTAGTGCACTGAGCTGTGGGCTCACACTGCTGGAGGAAATGTAACTTTGCTCAGGCTCTCTGGAAAGCCACTTAGTAATATGGATTAAAAGCCTAAATGTGAAGCATGGTTTTCACCTCTGGCTTTGTGTTCTTCTCTGCAACACATTCTAAGAATGATGAGACCTTGTGTAGACATGCAGAAAGCAGAAAAATCACTTGTCACACTTTAGAAAAGAAGTTACTGAGAGGAGAAATGCACACACACTAACTATTTACTTGGCTAGTTTATCTCACGCTGACTATACATTGTCAATGAAGGGTTGTGTTTAAAACCCATTTTGTACCATTGTCTCCACAGATCATCTGTTTTTAGTTTGTAACTTTAGCGGATCACTGCAAATAATATGTATAATATATGAATAAAATATGAATATAGTATGTATATACATATAAGAATATTCATCACCAACATGTTTATAATAGACAATAATTGGAAACAGCCTAACTATTCAATAATCAGGGACTGGTCCTTACCAGTTATAATGTCCTTATCATGGAACCTTTCAAAGAATAATTAGGAATATGGTAACATATTGAGGGCATAATTCCTAGGAGGTAGGAAAAAATTCTCTATTACATGTGCACAAATATGCATAGAAAACTTTGTTTTGCTTATTTTCAGTTATGGTGGACATATAAGACAATGCTCAAGCATTGTGGATATGATGCAATTATTATTGTTATGTATAGATTGGCTTACATGTCATCTACATTACCTTCTATCATTTAAATTCTGTTGTTTTTCCTAGGTTCACTCCCTAAGGTTTTGTGGTAGGCGTGTTCAGATGTATTTTGGGCTGTAGGACCAAGCTTATGATTTATGAGGAGACTATGTAATGGATAGGTTTGCTGTAGTTAGGTTTATACACTGTGTGTTAGCAGAAACCCATCTTTTTCAGAGAATTATGATGAACCACTAATGCTCTCCCTATGCTTGCTTTTTGAAGGTACCAAGGAAATAGGGTGCATTTGAGAATGCGTGAGTCTGCCAAAGTGGAGTAATTGCAAACTGAAGGAAGTCTGTGAGCTATAGGGACAACAGTAGTTAATTGGTTTCAAATATAGCCCTTCATTGATGATGTCGAGGCTGAGTGAGGCAAACCAGCCAAGTGAATAGTGTGTGTGTGTGTGTGTGTGTGTGTGTGTGTTTCTGCTCTCAATAGCTTCTTTTCTAAAGTATTATTACATCAGTTAGCAAATTTTATGGTTTCTACCTTTGTGCATGGTCATTAACCTAAGATTGTATTTACTCTTTTGTCTTTTTGTTAGTCAGTTCTGGAATTTTTACATGTTTGTGTTTTTTGTTGTTTTCTTTTCCTTCCCTTCCTTCCTCCCTCCCTACCTCCCTCTCTTCCTCCCTCCCTCCCTTTCTCCCTCCCTCCCTCCCTCCCTTTCTCTCTCTCTGTCTCTCTCTTTTTCTTTCTTTCTTTCGTGTCAGTTGTAAGGCTTGAACTCTGGGCCTGGACGCTCAGCTCTTCAGCTCAAAGCTAGTGCTCTACCAGTTGAGCCACAGTGCCACTTCCAGTTTTCTGGTGGTTAGTTGGAGATAAGAGTCTCATGGACTTTCTTGCCCTTTCCTACCCAGGCTGGTTTTGAACGGTGATCCTCAGATCTCAGCCTCCTGAGTAGTTAGGATTACAGGCATAAGCCGCCGCCACCAGCACCTAGCTGTTGTTTTCTTTATCTTCATCTAGCAATATGTCCAACATAGTTACTATCTTTGGAGATAATAAATAGGAGTTCTTGGCCTGGGGGCATGGCTCAAGTGGTAGATTATCTGCCTGACCAGTGCAAGGCTCAAACCCCAGTATTGCCATTCATTTTCACAATGAGTTGTCTTCCAGTAAAAATATACACAAAACATCTTTGCCTTGTACTTCTATTGTTATGTATATGCTCAGAATTTGTATATGGTGACATGTAACACACACACACACACACACACACACACACACACACACACAGCACAGAGTATAGGTGCTTGGCTAGCCTGTCCTGGCTAGTGTGTCCTATCAAGGAGAAGCTGATAGGAGTGTGTTATTTTCATATTAGAGACTGTGGTGGCACTGTCACCACTGTACTCAGAGCCAGAAAGATGCCATGTACAACGTGTAGCCCCTTGGGCCAGTGGGCTGGTAGGTCAGTAATTTCAGGCTTTGTGTTCCTAGAGGATTTGATGACTTTGGCCTCACAGCACCTCCCTCCGTTTTGATTTATGACCCTTTCTCTGGGAAAACCCAACCCAATTTGGAAGATGCTAACCCTCCTAGGAACTGGGCGTGGCCAGTGAGCCTACTGGCCTGAACCTGGGTATGGCTCTGGAGTGACAAGGTCTCATGGATGACAAATCAGATGGAGCAAGAGCAATAGTGATTCTTGCTACTTTTTCCTGGCCTGTTATTTTCTGGTGGTGCTCATACATGCAGAGCCCTGTCCTTTGCGAAGTGTGGTATGACCTGGGAGCCACATGAGCACAGCCACTGTCTTCACTGTAGCTTTGACCTCTGCCTATCTCTCCTCTCCAAGCACAAATTCTGGTGAGGGCTAAACAGGACTGTGCAATCGAATCCACAAGCTCCAATGTAGAAGACAAATGTCTAACAACATATTTGGTCCACTTTAGGGATTCCGAAAGTAGGTAACGATTAAAAGAATCATTTCAGCCACAGGTTGTTAAGGGCTAAGTGATCTGCTGCCAACGGGTATACTGTGCAGGGGTCAGGGATCCAGGACATGGGCTATAGGAGGGGAGGGTGAGGAACAGGAGAAGCAAGGAGCCAGGGTGAATTACAAATGTCTTGCCCACAATGACACAGTGTGTCCTTCTGGCAAAGGTGGAGTCAATGCAAGAACCACTTCTTACAACCCTGAGACATGGCTCCAACACAGAGATAGAATAAAGCACATGGAGAGGCGGCCCTTCAATTCAGAGAGAGATGGGCAAGAGAGCAGGTCTGGAGCTCTTTTTACTCCCTGCGACATCAGAGATAGGAGTAGATCAGGAGCAGGGTGGGGGTGGGGGATGAGGAGGCCGAGGAAGGGCTAGGTGTAGTGCTGCTTCTGAGTAGATTTGAATCTGTTGGTCTTGATGAGGCCCCAGGATACTTTTATTCGCTTTTTCCTGTTCTTTTTCCTATTTCCATTCCTTTTCTCTTCTCTTTTTCTTTTCTTTCTTTTTTCTTTTTCTTTTTTTGAGATACATTCTCACTTTGCAGCCCAGGCTGACCTGGAACTTAGGATCTTACTATCTCACTCTCCCAAGTGCTGGGATTTCGGGTGTGTTTCACTACATCTGGTAACAATCTACATTTCTAACGAGCTCCTACTTGTCTGCAGACCACCCACCCCATCCTGCTCTCACTTGCTGCCAACACATCCTCTCTGAGCCCCTCAGGTCGCTGACCAACCATACATAGGAGAGGGGCAGTACATTCCATGAAAGAAATGCAGGAGGACACTCGATCAGGGCACAGAGGCGGTGCTTACTCATACGTGTTCTCATTGGTCTTGAGAAATGAAGGAGATGACGTGTGTGTGTGTGTGTGTGTGTGTGTGTGTGTGTGTGTGTGTCCCATTGGTCTTGAGAAATGAAGGAGATGACGTGTGTGTGTGTGTGTGTGTGTGTGTGTGTGTGTGTGTGTGTGTCCCGTCCTGTCTGAGTTCTGCAGGGAGCTGCAGTGATCTGCTATGGGGAACCGTCCCAAGGGAGTTGTTGGTTTAAGGAATGGAAAGGACTTTGGCTAACAAAGACGAAAGAGATAAAATGATAAACAAGTCATGTTGGGGCTTGGAATGTCTCCCTCCCTTGGGTCATCACTGGGATGTTGATTTCACAATCTGAGAGCATTTGGTGATGGGCGGGAAATAAGCCACGGGGGCCAAGGGTACTGTGGAAATTGCTGCTTTCTGAGTTGTTGAGTAGATTGTACCTGGCTCCTCAGATGACTATTCAAACCCAATGAGGTTTATTCTAGGGATGGGGGTAGAGGGGCTTCTATATCTCTTTTAGAAGTCTGTGACCTAATTTTTAAAACCCCACTTCTGAATAAGTAGATGTCCCTACTCTGAACACGTGCCTACCTGGTCTCCATGGCGGTCCGTGTGGTCCTGGTTTGAGAAGCAGCTAGGAAAGCCAGTGATTTTATCTTCTCAGGATGTGTTCTCTTCACTTGTTTTCTCCTCTGTGGCTCTGTTAATTGGTATCCCGCCTTTCTCTTCTCCCATCTCTTCATCTATTCTGCTTTCTTATTCCTCATACACTGAGGTAATAATCTAACAGTCATTAATTCCCAGCTAGAACGTGTACTCCTTATAGGCAAACCTCTAGGACCCAGCACGGTGGCTTGCTGGTGATGAGTGTCCCCTTAGTGGGTATATATTGAACGAATGGATAGTCTAAGGGTCCTTTTGCAGCCTTCACAAGGGGATTGCTTCGGGAGTGATTGTAGCCAATGGCTCCAGCTTCCATTGGGATCTAGGAGCATTTGGTAAGTAGCGGGGATGGGAAGGGGTGGGCGTGTGGAGTCTTGCAGATTCCCCAGCAGTCAGGAAAGCACACTAGAAGGTGCTGGTGATCCGTTCTGCATGAATGCCAGGAGATACAGTTGGTGAATTGGAAGTGATCAATTCTAGGAAACAAAGAGGGCCATTGAGCCATGACCTGGGCCCATGCCAAGAAAGACAATGAGAGCCTGTGGGTCCAGTTTCTATGACTGGCAGCTGAGTCTACTCTGATCTTGTGAGATCTCAGGCAGCCATTGAAATATCAGCCTTAGGGATGGAGGAGATTTGCTCGAGCCCCTGACCTGCAGCCTCTGCACGGGGCTGGTTCTGTGATCACTGCAGTACCATGCTGCTCCTGGGCACCATGGGTGACAAGGCCAGATCAGCTGTGCTTCTGCACAGAGACAAATAGCAGAGCACACCTGCTAATTATGTACCAGATTCAAAAGAGAAAAAAAAACGGGGTAAATGACCATTATCCCCACCTCTTGAGACAAATCCAAACTGTTTTATAACTGTCAACATTGCTTGACATTTCAGCTGTCAGCAAAAATGTTTTACTCTTTTAATTCTGGCATTTGTAGCTGGTTGTTTTCTGTACAATCTCCGAAACAGTGAGAAGGGAGTAACCTTACAAATCAATAAGTGCTGACCCGCCTAAGAATAGAAATGGAGGAAGGAAGAGGATGGCAAGAAAGATGAAATTAAAAACAGAATAAAAGATGATGCTAAAGCAATGATTTAAAACATATCCTAGCAATGCTCTTGAAGTATTTTGGGTAAATGTACTTTTAGTAGGTGGGGGTTTATAAGCCAGCCTGAGGGGACAAATGACAGCCTGAGGCTCAGGAGTAGTAACAAACATGCAAGAACTAAGTGACCCTTGCACAGCAGGACACTGGTTCTGAAGGGCATTGGCCTCAAGAAGGACAGATGACTTGACTTTTTATAGCATTGTGTGTTTTTGTTTGTTTGTTTGTTTTGTCAGTTGTGGGGCTTGAACTCTGGGCCTGGGTGCTGTCCCTCAGCTCTTCAGCTCAAGGCAAGCACTCTACCACTTGAGCTACAGCGCCACTTCTGGTTTTCTGGTGGTTTATTGGAGATAGGAGTCTCATGGACCTTCCTGCCCAGGCTGGCTTTGAACCGAGATCCTCAGATCTCAGACTCCTGAGCAGCTAGGATTACAGGTGTGAGCCACCAGCACCTGGCTTTTTATAGAGTTTATCACAAAGTAAGGGAAGACAAGATGAATGTAGATATACATCATATAATATTTTTATAGAATATTATGATATATAAAATAATTACATATTACAATTGTGTGTAATATACCCTATATATCTTATAAAATATGTAGAATAAAATAGATATTATAATGGATAAGTAATACAATAAATATATTAATAAACATATAATAAATAAAGTATATTTATATCTATATATCTAGAATTAGAAAGAAGGCTAGAAATGTTGTCTAAAAGTCAAGTGAAATTCCCCCCCTCCATACTTTTTTGGCGGGGAGGGTGCAGGTTCTGGGGCCTGAACTCAAGAGTCTGGGCACTGTCCCTGAGCTTCTTTTTCTCAAGGCTAGAGCTCTACCACTTGAGCCACAGTACCACTTCCAGTTTTCTCTGAGTAGTTTATTGGAGACAAAAGTCTCACAAACTTTCCTGCCTGGGCTGGTTTTGAACTGTGATCCTCAGATGTCAGCTTCCTGCGTAGGTAGGAGTATAGGCATCTGGCTTGTCCCTGAACCTTTTTGCTCAAGGCTAGCACTCTACCACTTGAACCATAGTTCTATTTCTGACTTTTTGGTGGTTTATTGGGGATGGGTTTCAGTCTTTCCTGCCCTGGATGGCTTTGAACCAGGATCCTCAGATCTCAGCCTCTTGAGTAGTTATGTTTGCAGAAGTAAGCCACCAAAGCTTGGCTCCAAATCCCTTCCTAAAAAGTTCTGGCTGATTTTCTCATTTCTTTGTTAAATTTGATGTTCTCTGCATCATGTTCCTGTTTTTAGAGATGCTTCTTAGCTCATCATGTCTCTGTTCTGATGCTCTTGCATGTTTGGTGGATGTTGGGGAGGTAGAGACATGGCTTGGAGTGGGAGAGAAGGGGCAGAGTCTGAGGAAGAACAGAGTGAGTTCTAAGTAGGAGGAATCAAAAAAAGCAACCGGGCATGTGGGAGGGCTATTGATCAGGAAGCAATTATGATAGTTTTAGGATTGAAATCAGTATTGAGAAATGTCCCCAGGCCACTTCTCTATACTGAAAAAGAATTTTGTAGCATATCTTTGGGCTAAAGAATCTGAATTCATCAACTAGATGTTGTTTGACACTGGAGATGATTTTCGTTTTAACTCCATCTCAAATTCATACCACGATGTACCCATAGATTCCCAATTATTTAGTATAACTAATTACTTAGTATAATTATTTGCTATAACCTAATTATTTAGTATAGAATGATCCTCTATCTTAATTGAACAAAAAGGACTTTACTGGTGTGGCTAGTTAAGGATTTTTAAAATATTTAATTGTAAAAGTGATGTACAGAGGGGTTACAATTACTTAAGTAAGGTAATAAGTACATTTCTTGTCAAACGTTGTTACCCCTCTCCCCCCCCCAGTTGAGGAGATTATGTTGGATTACCTGGTTGGTCCATGTAATCACAAGGTCTTCATGAGAGAATGAGGGAGGAAGGATCAGAGAAGGATATATTGGAGCAGAAGCAGAGGTTGGAAACAGTAAGGAGGCCTGGGGCCAAGGAAGGCAGGCAGGAGGACAAGGCCAGGTATGGCTTCTCCCCTAGAGTTGATTTTAATCTAGTCAGGCACCACTTTGGATTTCAGACCTTCAGAAGGATAAGAAATATACTTGTTGTAATTTGTAATAGTAACAATAGACAACCAACGTAGTATCTTTATGCTGTGTAATATTTCCTAGTGGACATAAATGTTACAATGTTCATGCCAAGGGCATTACTTAGTGTTAATGATCTTGGTCTGACTGACCCCTGGGGAGTAGAAAGAATTATCTGATGGGCAAATTTGGGAGCAGGAACAGTGAGCATGCTCAGGAAGAGTCCTTTCTCTGTGGGATCTGTCTACAGAGAGGGTGATACACACCCCCCCACACACTTTTGTTTCCCAGAGCTGCTGGAAACCCTGTGTTTAGGCTTGCTCATTTTTTTTTCTGTTTAACTTTTCTTTCTTTCTCTCAAGCAAGGAAGAGATGTCATTTATTATATTCCTGAAAACACAACTAGCCACGAGATCATTTCTCTTTTTCTTGAATCAGTTATGTTCACTCTTTATTTCTTTGGCCTTGATTAGCTCCAGGGAGTCTAGAAAGTGATTTGAACAATTAGTAAGAAACAGAGGGAAAATGGAGGTGGGTTGATGAGATGAAATGGGACTAGTTTAGAATGGCAAGTGTGTATCAGGAGAAGCTGTTCTGGTACTGGCAGGAAGGGGGGGTGGGATGGGTTAGGTCTACAGATTTGGCTCTGAGTTTCTTAATCAGTCAAAGCATAGAAGCAAGCCTAATTGATGAATGATTTATAGAATCATTATAGAATGAAAACACTATGATTTATGGAATATGATAGCAAAGCACCGACTGAATAATCAAGAAAAAATATAAGCAATCCTGTAACTGAGACTGCAAATGCTCATCCTGAGGGCTTTGTAAATGACACACATTTGTGTAGAGGAGATCATCTTGAGTAACCATAGCTTAATACTTAATATGTTATTTCACATAGTATCCTAAAATGTAGATGAATGGATAGAACACACTTTTGTGTGCGTGTGCACCAGTACTGGGGCTTGAACTCAGGGCCTAGGCATTGTCCCTGAACTCTTTTGCTCAAGACTAGCATTTTACTACTTGAGCCATACACCTCCACTTCTGGCTTTTTGGTGCTTAATTGGAGATAAGAGTTTCACAGCCTTTCTTGCCTGGGCTCACTTTGAATTATAATCCTTATATATCAGCCTGCTGAGTAGTTAGGATTATAAGTGTGAGCTATTGGGGCCTGGCTAGAACATACTTCTTCATGCTGGATAATTTGATATGTGCTAGGGATAAAGTTGGGTGTGAGGACTGCATGGATGAACAAAAGAGAATGTGCCTTATCTTTAGCAAGTTTCTAGTTTGAAGAGAAAGCCAGATGCTAACACATGCCCTCTCCCCAGCCCCAAGTAGGCAGATATAAAGTAGGCATAGAGATTGAACTAGTGAGCCTAGTGAACTAGCCTCCCTGAGAAAGTGACATTTAAACAGACTGCTCACATGTTTAGTGGGAAGAGGTCAGCTAAGTGTATGTGGAACATTCTAGGCAGTGGAGACCACACATACTGAAGCCCTGAGATGAGAAAGGGATGGAAGAGAAGAAAGGCTGTGAGGGCAAGCAGACCTGGGGAGCTTGTGCATTTTGTAGCTGGGAAGTTTACTGGAGTCAAGTATGAAAGTCAAGTATGATAGACAGGAGGAGGCCATGGAGCAATAGGAGCTATGTCTATGGCAGGGGCGGAAGCTCTCTCTCACAGAGATAGCCTGCTGTTCTGGAGAATGCTTCTCTTTATTTCTCTAGGTCAACTTGAACTGTTTAATTGTGAGCACAAGTTGGGTGAGTCTCCTAGGAGACACATCTTTCCTTGGACAAAGTTCTTCTTACAGACTTGGCCCCACCCTAGACCCATTACTTCAGAACCTGTTAGACACATGCATTGGCATTTTCTAAAGCTCCCACAATTGTTTACCACTGGCTTAGAACATTGGACTGATAAGGAGGTATGCAATGTGAGGTTAGAATTGAATTCAGCATCCCAAGTGGAGAAGGAGGCAAGGGAAGAATATTCTATTCCCATGAAGTCTGAGGAGAGCTGAATATTTGGCAATTTTCTCTACCCAGCTTGACATGGGGGAAATTAAATCATGATTAATTGAGGAAACTAACATCCTTGCAAACACTTTAACTTTCAGTAGCTCTTGTCAAATTTATCGGAAAGCCTGAACTTTATAAATAAAGATGAATTCTGAGGCCCAGTATGAATCAAAGTGTAGGCTAATTGGACATGAAAGGTTTCACCTCTAAATCACTGCCAGAGGCCAGCAGCTATGAGCATATGGCGGCTGCTGAGTGGTGGGTTTTAACAGAACACACCGCCTGTATCCTGTTGCTATGGGAAGACTCCATGGCTGCATGCTAGTTAGCCTCATCTACTGGCAATGATTCATGTGTGTGCTCAGCTCGCGTTCCCATCATCCTGCCAACTCTAGAGGCGATTAGCGCTGTCAGGACAGGGGCCGCAGTGGTCATGCACCATTTCTTCCAATGTCATTGTTGGGCCCTATTCTTCCTAAAAATGTCCTGAGCTTCTTTAGCCATATGTAATAGGCTCTGGATTGGCTGTAAGAGTAAACTCTGGTTAGCTTAAGTCTGTCATCTATCCTACATCCTGGTTACAATGATTGGTTAAGAGGTGAGACCAAGTCGACCAATAGAGACCAACAAGACTCTTAAGACCATTATTTGAGGATGAGGGGAGGGACTGAGGACACAGCCCCAGGAGCGGCTGACAGCCATCTCAGAACTGTATAAAGAAACCTGAAGCAGATGAACAGAGCGTGGAAGGGTAGGTAGATACAGGCATGCTATTCAATGTACATATGTTAAAATGGAACCAGGTAACTTGAGGGTAGGGGTGGCTTGAAGAGATGGCAAAGAGTGACAGCACGATGACATTGATCATGACGCACTGTCCTTAGAAACTGACATATTGAATTGAAACCCCCTAACTGCCTAAAGATAACAGAAAAAAAAAGGGATCTGAGAAAGACATTGGCGCCATGTAACCATCTTCATGTGGATCCAGCACGACTTCCATAACTTGTAGCAATACAGGCACTGTATCTGCTTTGCTCCTTCCGTGGCTCTCTACCATGCCAGTAAATGTCAAATGAGTAAGTGGTAGAGAAGGAAAGAACATGATGTTAGGAACAGAAATAAGTATTCAGATGATATAATCACAGAAGAACAAACCATTCCAGTAGGACCAAACTCTGACCATTTTCCTGTCTCTGGAATCTCAAAATAGCACAATATGGAATTCCCTTCTGATTACCTTGGAATGATAAAGATAGCTAGGATGGAAAAGTGAAGTAATAAGTCTGGCTGTGGGGTGCATGGGTGGGAACAAATTCTTTTCCCTTAACGCTATCGAGGGAAGTGTGACTCAGATTTAAGGCATGTAAGTCAATGCGTTCCCAAAGTGAAATATTTTATTTCTTTAGCTCTACAAATGTTCCACCATGTTAAATCACATTTATCTTGGCACATGATCAGAATTTGCCAATATTGAAGTTTTGTAGAATCCCTGGATCATAAAGGAAAATGTTCATGTTTGGACATGCTACTTAAGATGAGCATACTTAGTCAAGGATCCATATCATCATTTATTCATATGATGCTTTACTGGGGACTGTAAGAGCACATTTTTTTTTATAGAATCCATCATATTTCACAAAACAGATAAGAAGACAAAGAATTATTTCAGGTTAAGATGAAGACTCTACCATAATTTTACCAAGGGACACCCTGCCATAAGTGTGAATAAAGATGGTTTGCATTTGATAATAAAAGTTTGCAATTTAGAGCCAGGTACTGGTGGCTCATACCTGTAATCCTAGCTACTCAGGAGGCTGAGATCTGAGGATCACGATTCCAAGCCAGCCTGGACAGGAAAGTCTGTGAGTCTCTTATCTCCAAGTTACCAACAGAAAAAGCTAGGAGTGGCACTGTGGCTCAAGTGGTAGAGTGCTAGCCTTGAGCAAAAGAAGCTCAGAGACAGCACCTAGACCCTCAGTTTGAGCCTCAGGACTAATTTTAAAAATGAAAAATTTAATTACTTATTCTCTTCTCCTCACTAGGACACTAGAATCTGGGGCTGCAGGAAAGGAGAACACATCAGCAGATGACCAGGGTAAAGGCTTTAATTTCACACTTCATATTATAAACACCCATGCAGCCAACAGTGGAGCTGTGGCTCCAGCTCCGAACTTTCCTGCTGAGGCCTAAGAAGCGTGCACAACATGAATTACCACATATTCACTGCTTCAGCGTTACACTACCAACTGCTACTCAGTGTTTGATCTGGCTACTCTTTCACTCTGTTCTTCTTCCCACCATCCAAAGTTCTTCTGAAAGCCTCCCTGATAAACTACAGTTCTTTCCAGATCCCAGACTTGTTCTGCATTAGCTTCCTATTTTATCTCAAAACCTGTAACATTGAGTTGAGTGGCAGCCAGGGAACAGTTAAATGAACCACACAGTCCGTTTCCACAAAGGCCAGCTCTAACAGGTTCTCATAGACATGTGTAAACAGATGAATTTGGAACTTGGAATATATTTATCTGTCTATCCCACCATGTCTCAGTACTTCACTTTCAATGCTGTCTCACCAGGACAAGTAACAGGCTGACTTCTTCCATACATATAAAAAACAGTAGAAGGTTTTCTTGTTCCTCATACTGTTACAATAGAAAAAAAACTTAAACATTTAACTTGGGCGGAGTGCCAGTAACTCATGCCTGTAATCTTAGTTACTTAGGAGGCTGAGATCTGAGGATTGCAGTTGGAAGCCAGCCCAGGCAGGAAAGTCAATCAGACTCTTATCTCCCATAAACTATTAAAAAAATCCAGAAGTGGGGGTGTGGTCCAAGTGGTAGGGCACTAGCCTTGAGCAAAAGAAGCTCAGGGGCAGAACCTAGGCTCTAAATTCAAGCTGCAGGGCAGGGCTGTCACACACACACACACAAAGCTTGGAACTCAGTGGTCAAGGAAAACAAGGAGCAAGAGATAGGAGGAGAGAGAGAATATTAAGAAGTAGGTAACATTTGCCAGGTGCTGGTAGCTCAAGCCTGTAATCCTAATTACTCAGGAGACTGATATTTGAGGATTTCAGTTTGATGCCAGTCCTGACAGAAAAGTCTGAGAGACTCTTATCTCCAATAAACCACCCAAAATCCAGAAGTGGAGCTGTGGCTCAGTTGGTAGAGTACCAGCCTTGAGTGAAAATGCTAAAAGTCAGTTCCCAGGCCAAGTGTTCAAGCACCAGAACTGGCTAATGTGCATGCACACACACACACACACACACACACACACACACACACACA
>NW_012267218.1:32212164-32258194 GCF_000151885.1 Dipodomys ordii
CTTTTTTCATTTTGCTTATGTGGTGCTGAGGAATCGAACCCAGGGCCTCAGGCATGCAAGGCAAGTGCTCTACCACTGAGCCATCTTCCCAGCCCCCACTTCTGGGTTTTGAATGGTTAACTGGAGATAAGAATGTCATGGGACTTTTCTGCCTGGGCTGGTTTTGAACCGTGATCCTCAGATCTTAGCTTCTTGAGTAGGTAGGATTACAGGCACAAGCATTGGTTCCTGGTTCATATGTACTCTTCTCATGTAGAGCTAACTTGCCTCAGAAGCTCCCCTTTTCTTCTGCCATTAATTGTACAAAGTATTACACACACACCATGGTAAGGTGCTCTCTTTTTCCCTTTCTCTTGAGAGAGATACCTGCTTTCTTGTATTGCTGTCCTACAAATACTCAACAGCAGCTACTATAATGCTGATCACAGCCAAGGTCCCCACTTTACTTTCTTAACCACAGAAATAGAAAGGACACCTTTGACATATGCAGGAGGTGGCCAAGTTCTAGCAACCCAGTCAGTTCTGTGAAAGCACTTACATTTCCTGAGTCAGTAAAACAGTTGGGATTCTTGAGTCTAATGTTTACTGAATGATATGAAAGTCATAAAATCTATGCTCCCCTTGCAATGTTTCTCTGATACATGGATCAAATATATTGCATGAACTCTTTTTTCAGTTTCCATCTTTATTTTTTGGTGCTTGTCCCTTGGTGTTTGAATTCAGGGCTGGGGTGCTGTCCCTGAGCTTCTTTTGCTCAGCACTATCACTCTGCTACTTATCCAATTCCTTTTTGTTTTGGTGGTTAATGGAAGATAAAAGCCTCATAGACTTCTAATCCCAGCTGGCTTCAAACTGGGACCTTCAGATCTCAGCCTCCTGAGTGGCTAGGATCATAGGAGTAAGCCATGAGTGCCCAGCCCAATTTCCATTTTTGTGAAGGATTGTTATTCATTTGAACTAATTATGATCAGCAGTATGTAAAAATCAAAAAGATCATGGGCTGAGTTTGGGGTCCCATTTCCTCATCACCCTACCTAAGTCAGATCTTCTTGTGTGGTTTTTATGGTTAAGAACATGAGATGGGCTGGTGCTGGCGGCTCATGCCTGTCATGCTACCTACTCAGGAGGCTGAGATCTGAGGATCATGGTTCAAAGCCAGCCTGGGCAGGAAAAGTCCGAGAGACTCTTATCTCGTATAAACCACTCAGAAACACATTGCCAATGCATTGTATTGTTCTCATCTCCAGAAATAGGGAAATTAGTTATCTCCCGGGATACCTTGGGTTATGCAGTGATGTATGTGACAAATCCCTCCTAGGCATGAACAGGTCCTTAGATTTCATACTGACTATATAGGTTTGTACCCCATATCTGAAATGCTAGACACCAGGAGTGTTTCAAAGGTCAGATTCTGGGCCCAAGTATAAACATGGAATTCAGTAATTTCATAGGTACTTTAAATACATAGTCTGAAGGAAATTTTGTAGTAGATTTTTAGTGCGTCTATGTTTTGACTACGACTTGTTATCTGTAGCCAGGTGTGGAGTATCCACTTGTGTCATGTCCGTGCTCCAAAAGTTGTGAATTTTGGGTTCCCAGCAGGACAGAGCAGAGTGGGCAAATAGCCAGGCTTAATTAAGTGGCACATTCACACTAGAAGTACATATATATAACCCTGAGATTTTTCTTTTTAAAAATTTTCTATTATTATTATTATTATTGTACTAGCCCCTAGGGCTTGAATTCAGCATTTGGGCACTGCCCCTGAGCTTTTTTGCTCAAGGCTAGCACTCTACCATAGGAGCCGCAGCTTTATTTCTGGCTTTTTGGTGGTTAATTAGAGATGATAGCCTCATGGACTTTTCCTGCTTGGGCTGCCTTTGCACTGCAATCTTCAGCTCTCAGCCTCCCCAGTAGCTAGGATTACAGGTATGCGCCACCAGTGCCTAGTTCCAAGACTTTCTTTTGATCCTGTTTTTTTTGCAGAGCTAGTTTTGTACCATGTGAATTGCTGACCATTGCTTTGACCATTTACACAGCTTCTTAAAACTGATCTGGTCTGCACTATGTGTGTCTCCTGTGTTCAAGGAAAACAAGGAAATCAACCTCCAAAGCAGGTAAAATGTAGCAGCAATGACCTCTAATAGTACTTCTTTAATAAACTGGACTTTAGCTTTCTTGATCTACTGAACGCTATAATTTTGGTCATCTCTCACTTAGGAGTTGTCAGAAAAAATATTTCTTCCCAGCATGAAAAATTTGCCATGTTAAGCCATAATTCACTGAGGTGAAAACGAAGGCCGCCAGCTGAGGTCATTTGAGGTATGTGGCGAAACTGTTCAAGTGTTTTTCAATGGTTGGCAGCTGCAGGACCGGCAGGACAGAGCGGAGTAGGCCAACAGCCAGGCTTCAGTGGCAAGGAAAATACTTTTCACACCTAAGTTGTACTTGCTAAGGAATGAGAGGCATGTGAAGATTTCCTGAGACACGATGATGTGACCAGGTGAGATGCAGACAGTCTAATGACTGTCATCAATAATTCAGTCTAACTTTCACAGTCAGGAGCAATCCATAATAAAATCCACCCATAAAAACGTATGGAGGTGGCTCAGTGGTAGAGTGCTTGCCTTGCATGCATGAGGCCCTGGGTTCGATTCCTCAGCACCACATAAGCAAAAATAAAAAAGCCGGAAGTGGTGCTGTGGCTCAAGTGGTAGAGCACTAGCCTTGAGCTGAAGAGCTGAGGGACAGTGCCCAGGCCTGGAGTTCAGGCCCCATGACCGGCAAAAAAAAAAAAAAAAGTATGGAATGCTCATGAGCATTTCTGCATCCATACTGAGA
This sequence comes from Dipodomys ordii, assembly GCF_000151885.1. Lineage (NCBI taxonomy): Eukaryota > Metazoa > Chordata > Mammalia > Rodentia > Heteromyidae > Dipodomys > Dipodomys ordii. Next base: position 32,215,006 of record NW_012267218.1, read on the forward strand.
AATGCTGAAAATGTCTACCAAATTTAGCTACTATTTGGAAAAACAGAAGAAATTGCCCTTTGCAGCTACCAAAATTGAAACAAAACTGGAATTTAACAAGTAGGTAATTGCCGCCCTTGGACGGATGCTGGGCAGAATGGAAGTCCTACATTGTTTTCCTGTATTGGCCTAAGAGAGAAGCTGGGAGGCTTTAATAAATGACAATGATGATCTGGATACCAGTAATCTTAGTTACCTGGGAGGCTGAGATCTGAGGATCTGCACAGGCTGGGCAGAGACTCTTATCTCCACATACCTAGTGAAAAGCTGTTTAAGTGGAGCTGTGGTTCAAGTGGTAGAGTGCCAGTCTCCAGTAGAAAATGCTCAGGAATAGTGCCCAGGCTTGAGTTCAGGCCCACTGGCACAAAACAAAATGACTGTCAAGAGTAGATACTTTTTAGTGTTTAAAAATAAAAAAAATGTCCGGGGACTACCATTGACTAGACATTCTTACTACTTCAAATGTTGTGTAGAGTGCTTTGAAAACTAAAGAAAATGATGGTTTTTAAGTGTTAAAGTCTTTCCAAATGAAGTTATTTGGACTGGTTAATGTTTCATCTGAGCATGCTTATTAGATTATGACAGCTCATTTTTGGCTAAGGCTATGTTCTATCTGAAAAAGAACAGAAAAAATCATTTTTTGTTTTATTTATATGTTTCTTATTTTTATAGGCAAATTAGAGCGCATGAAATATCCTCTTTTGTCTGTTCAAAGTCCTCTGGAGTTGGTTCACACCTGTGAGCCACTCAGGAGGCTGAGATCTGAATTGTGCTTTGAAGTCAGTCCCAGTAGGAAAGTCTATGAGATTCCTATCAAGAATTAAACACTGACAAGCTGGAAGTGGAGCTGTGATTCAAGTGGTAGAATGCTTGAGCAAAGATAAAAACCAACCTTGGGCAAAGAAACAAAGCTTGGGGACAGCACCCAGGCTCTAAGTTCGAGCCAAGATCTACACACACAATAAAGTCTTTGGAATATATTTCAGTGTGTGTGTGTGTGTGTGTGTGTGTGTGTGTGTGTTCACGTGTTTGTGTTTCAAATTCTTTGCTATGAAGAGAGAATTCTGGGCACTTCATTAATTGTTGACCATTAGAAACCTTCCATGTCATATACAAACTTCGAAAGAGTATTCTAGAAGGCACTGGCCATCTGCCATTCCAACAGGTTCATACAACTAGCTTGGTTCATTAGGTCTTACTAAATAATAATAATAATAATAATTATTATAATAATAAGTACTATATATCAAGTGATTCATGAAACACATGAACCTGCCCTTCCTTAGAACTTGCTGGCTATGTCAGAAGCCTTATGGGGTCAGGGGACAAAGACAGGACAAAGAAAGGAAGATTGGATATATATGAAAAACAATGGAAAAAAATCAATTTGAAGCCTTTGAGACTGCTGCGTGTAATTTTTGGAACACTGAAGTAATGAAGAAACTCATTAGTGAAGGAGAATTTCTTCCATATGTTGCCATATGCACACATCCTTCTCTCCCCCCGGGAATACTTGCTTAAGCCAAGGTATTTATTAGAGACTGTTGTAAACTTGTATAGTTTGATATTTCCTCTCAAGGAGAAAATAATTCTGACCACGATATTTTTGATAAGTTCTAGAGTAGGTTTAGAGGATTTCGGTTTTTTGTTTGTTTGGATTTAAACACAGTGCCAAAATTTATAATCAGCAACCAAGTCTGACATTTGAATACTGTCAATTACTCACAATATACAACTCATTTCTGGCACCAATTTCAAAACATGTGGGCTAAAGCAGGACAATAGGTATTACTAAAACACCCTGTTTGCAGAGGTTCTTGTTCTACTTTTTGTTTTGCAATTGTTTTTATTTGCATGTTATCCTTGCTCAGGGCTAGGCTGGTCTCGGTATTGTTCCCTTTTTAGTATGTGTGCTGCCAAATGAGCACTGTTTTGAAAGTTTTGAAATATATTTGAAGATTAAAAGAATGCTAGGAGCATCCAAACTCTTCTGGCAACCCAGATTCAACAATGTTATTTTGCCACAAAATGCTTTCTCTGGATATAGGTATACAATGGACAGCCTTTCTCTACCCCCTGTGACTCCAAACCATTTGAAAGTAAATTGTAGACGTGGTGATAGTTTCCCCAAAATAGCAGCATCTCCTAAGAGCAAGGTCATTCTCCAGTATAAACACAGCAGTAGGACCTTACTCAAGAGAAATAACGTCAGTTTCTCTTTTATGGGATTGGGCTCAAGGCCTTGTAAACTGTGATTATACTAAAAATCTATTGACCTGGATGCTTGCAGTGGCTGCATTGTATAATCTGTGAATCATATCTCAATAAAAGGCTGAAAAATGTGGTACTGTACCCCTGCTAGGGGATATGCTCAATACCTCTCATGGATGAGTAATGCTAGAGATGGTTTGAACCCTAATGTACTATATTTTCTCCTATATATACAGACCTGTCATGGTTCGATTTATACAAGAGTACACTCAAAGATGAACATAACTAATAATAAATAACTCTAAAAATAGAGTGTAATATAAAAAATGGAGCTGCTAACAGGGGAAAAGGTCAAGATTTGCTGGAGTTTGCTACATGGTGGGATAGTAGAGGACAGGGGCTGGGGGCACTGGAAGAGAGACATCTCTGCACCCTGCTTGCAACTGGTCATAGGAAAGATGACAGCTGGAAAAAATTTGGGTATATGTGGCCAGGTACCAGTAGCTTGTGTCTGTCATCTGAGCTCCTTATAGGCCTGAATTCTGAGCATCAAGGTTTAAAGCCAGGCATGAAAACCAGTGAGATTCTTATCTCCAATTAACTAGCAAAAAGCCTGAAGTAGAGCTGTAGCTCAACTGGTAGAGGAAGAGCTGTGGATGATAAAACTGATGGACAAGACCCAGGCCATAAGTTCAACTCCAGTAATGGCACAAGGAAAAAAAAATAAGTTTAAAGATATATATATATATATATATATATTATAATGAATTTTCTTAAAATTTATAAATTTTTATTTCTGAAACTTGTCAATGTTTTCAGACTGTGTTGATGTCATGTACCAGAAATACAGAAAGCAGAACCACAAATAAGGAGGGTGTTCCATTACTGAAAAAAAGAAAACATGAAGATAGTGGTCTCTTTGTATATAAGAGTTATTAAACTCAGCCATTGCCTGGTGGCTCAAGCCTGTAATCCTAGCTACTCAGGAGGCTGAGATCTGATGTGAGGATTTTGGTTAGAAGCTAGCCTGGGCAGGAAAGTCCACCAGAAAACCAGAAGTAGAGCTTCATGAACTAAGACCTAACAGAAAGTCCAAAAAGTTCATCTAGTGTATCCACTGCATGCACAAAACAACAGCTAAACCCACTAATGTGTATTCAACATTGCTCCATACGTTGCAGATAGCTCACTTAATCCTTGCGAAGTACATCATACCATGATTTTCATTTTACAAATGAAGAGACTATAGCTTAGAAAGTAAATGACTAAGATCAAATCCTCACTGAAGAACAGAACTGAGTGTTTTAATTGGGGTATGCTTGATTCCAAATCACATCTTTTTGACTTTTTGTATGTGCACCTGTTCCTAATATGGCTGTGGAACATGATTATTAAGACGCAGCTTTGCAAAGGCATGACTAACTCTTTGCCCCTGTAACCAGGAAAAACAGTGGCTTAGGAACAGCATGTTATACAGTAGGTAATTTTGATTTGTTTTCTTAGCTGCTAATGTTATTCTGCAAGAATGCCTGGTTAACACATAAGTTATGGGTACATTTTTCCCTGCTTATTCATGTGCATGCTCTAATATTCATTGTAAAGGGCTCATAAATTCAGAAGGAAAGGTAGAAATGAAGGCAAATGAGTGTTTAAATGAAGGTAGAATCAACATATAAAAATAACTAGGGTGTGAAAGCATTGCATCACTGTAAGCTTTCAGTCAACCCAAAATATTTATTGAGTGCTAGACATTCTTTCTATTCTAGAGATATGGCTCCTTGTTTTAATGACTATATGAAGGAATGTGTGTACACCTATATGTTTTCAATACATTAAATGGTGTTAAAGTCTCTTGAAAAATAAAGCAAGGAACATGGAATACCTGTCTTGTTTACATAGTGTGATCAGGGAATTCTTTGCCACTAATGTCACATTAGGGCGGAGCCCTGGGGCAGGGGCGCAGGCTAGTTGCATGGGTCACATGTGAGTTGCTTGTAGAATAAAAGATGTGTCTCATTCATCAAATTTCAATACCCCATTACATAAGTGATGTCTTAGTGTTTTCTTTATTCTTTCAGATCTTAAAAGTAAGTGTACAGTAAGTACACTTGTGTTTCTGCCCTTTTTTGCCCATAGCAGACTTTACACACCTTTTTTTTTCTGTAGCTCAATTTTATTTTATTTTTTTACATAGTGTTTTGCCTTGAGATTTTTATTTGTCAATACTCAATAGGTTTTCTCATTATTTTGGCACTTGTGTGCTATTCCGTTATATATGCATGCCATCCTTTATTGAATTAATCTCCTATTCGTAGATATTTGGAATATCTCCAACTACTTGCTGTTATAAGAAATAATGCCCCAAAACAAGATTGTAAATCATTTTGTACACACACAAGAGCAGTTGAGGAAAAAACTTTTTAGAAGACAGATATTGAGTTAAATGGTTATGCATTTGTGCAAATTTGATTAATGACTCAATTTACATCCTCATTATCGATGGATGAGATTGCCTAAAGAGCTGAAGCATATGGAATTTTGGGGTACTTCTTAAGAAAGAAAATACAAACTGATGAAAGTATATGTTTATCTGGGAAAAGGAAGTCATCTCATATCAAAGCTTGTATTCCCCTCTGCAATGTCTCTACAGTTTATAGATGTAAGGCCAAATATTTAGATGTGCTCCTATGGGAATAGAGTCTTAGGCTCTCATCTTTAATTTCTAGCACTGAGTGAATTGATATGTGGGCTTCAGAATGCTCCTGGACCCCATTTCAGCCCAAGGAAGGTTGGCAATGACTTAACTGTGCATATAAGTAGCTAACAAATTAATCCATGACCTAAGTTTGCCTTAGCTGGAGTCTCAAAGTGCCTGCTAATTCAAGGACAAGAAGATCACTGTGATAGAAAGGAAAAAGACCACTATTGTACCCCATCACACTTGTAACAGATTAGAACACATCCTCTGCCAAATTACTTGCCTGAGTGAGACCATCCAGCCTTGGAAGTGACATGGGGTTATGAACCTTAATCCGTATTAGCTTCACCACAAATCTGTCTCCAGTCAGATCTTTGTCAGCCCAGTGTGTCATTAAACTTAGATCGTTGTCAGATACAGGGGATTTCAAATCTATTAAATAATTTGTTTTCCCTCCACTGTAGTTCTGTTTGTCTATGTTTTGACTCTTATACCACTAGTCTGCCAGTCTATGTGTCAGTTCCACAGTGCTTTCATTACTGAGACTTTGTAATTATCTTTTAATACTTGATCAGGAAATTACTCCTCTTTTTAAAACTTCTTTGTGTCAATTCCAGGTTTTTATTTTCTCCCAATAGAAAGTGTAACTTGCTAGAAGTTTTATTGTGACTATGCTAAATACATCAATTAGTTAAGGTAGAGTTTGTTACATTTGTATCTTGTAGTATCTTGTAAGTATTTCAATTTGTTCAATCATTTTGGTTCTCTTTTAAATATTTTAAAAACTTTTTTCTTATGGATTTTGTAAATTATTTTTAGACATAAATCCTTTCATTCTTGGTGTAAATGGAGTAATCTTTCCCATTATATTTTCTTTAAACATTTTTTTTATTGTGAAGATACTGTACAGAAGGGTTACAGTTACATGAGTAATGTAGCGAGCACATTTCCTATCCAGCATTGTTACCCCCTCCTTTGTTTTTCCCCTCCTATCCCTCCCCTCCCCGATATTTTCTAACTTATAGCTGTCTGTCTGTCTGCCTGCCTCTCTGTCTGTCTCTCTGAACCTATTGTTTACAATTTATAAATTGTGTTTACTGTTGCCCTAATTTTTGAATTGATTTTTCTAGGTGTGTTACCTGTTACAAGTGATACTTCTAGCTTTTCTTTAATCTTTTTCTTTTTTTGAAATTTTGAACATTTCACTCATCCAAAAGGCATCATCTTGGACTTTTTATAAATGTTAAATACTAATGATAATTAGGAAACCTCTATGCCTTCTTCCTAATTTCAGTGGAAATACACTCTCCATTTCCATATCCTGACTTTTGGCCTGAGACAGATATATCAAGAAAAGATTCATGCATTTTCATTGTCTCTTAAGTCATACCAACATTTGATGATTTAAAACAAAAATCGTTTCGTTAGTGCTTCCATTTTTTTTTGGTGCTCATTAGCTTCTATTGGGCAGCTTTTTTGTTTTAGTTGTGTGGGGCCTGACTGGGTTGGAGCATTCAAGATGGCTGACTCCTCTATGTGGTGGGTAGTATGGACTGGTAACCAACTGACACTGTTGGCCACTGTACCTTAATTCTCATTGTCATTTTTCCATATTTCTAGCATTTCTTAGGATTGAGAGTTGAGTCCAAAGAGCAAGGAAACTATTTCAGAAGTACTAGGAACTGCATTTCTCCACATTCTCTTGGTTAAGCTATTCATGGGGCCAGGGGAATAAACTTCATCTTTCTATTTTTCCTTTTTGTACTGGAGTTTAAACTTTTTAATTTATGGGCTGGGAAGGTGGCTCAGTGGTAGAGCGCTTGCCTTGCATGCATGAGGCCCTGGGTTCGATTCCTCAGCACCACATAAGCCAAAAAAAAAAAGCCGGAAATAGCACTGTAGCTCAAGTGGTAGAGTGCTAGCCTTGAGCTGAAGAGCTGAGGGACAGCGCCCAGGCCCAGAGTTCAGGCCCTTGACCGGACCCCCCCCCCAAAAAAAAGAATAAACTTTTAAATTTATATCTTGATACCCCCATTCATTTAAAGAATCTTTCAGTATCACATTGTTTTAGGCATGTATTCTATATTTAGTATAGAATTTGTAGTAGTCTTGTTATCTAATCAGAAATTTCTTTTAAGTCCAGTGCTGGTGGCTCAGACTCTAATCCTAGCTACCTGGAAGGCTGAAGATCATGGTTTGAAATCAGAACCATGGGCAGAAAAGTCCCCATGAGATTCTTATCTCCAATAAACTACTCAATAAAGCTGGAAGACTGTGGCTCAAGTAGTAGAGTGCTAGCCTTGAGGACCAAGAGGCTCAGGGACAGTGTCTCGCCCCTGAGTTCAAGCCCCAGGACTGGCAATAAAAGAAAAGATTGTTTTTACAAATAGGTTGACAGTTTATATTTGTTGATAATAGTTATGATTGGCCCCAGTTTGGTTAAATGAATATTTTTGTCTTTTCACTTCCTTTTTGCCTTATCTACTTTTGGAGAATAGTATTATCATTCTTAAGATGTATCACAATTCTCTTACTAAGTTTCTTAGCTTTATGTGGGTTTTTATTGACTTCTAGTTTTATAGACAAAGTATTTAATATGACTTATCTTTTTCCTTTACCCTCTTCCATTTTCCTGTAACCAATTTATATTGCTCTAGGGGAAGAATTCTCAGGGATATTTATTTTTACAGGAATAAATATTTAAATATCAAATTGATTTTTTGTAACCCATCAACGGGCAATTTTAGAGTTGAAATTTTTTTGAGAAATGCAAGGTCTTGATATTTATGAAAATCAGGTTAATACCATTTACAAATGACTTTCTCTTTTCTTTGATAACAAATTTAACTATCTGGAAAGCTAGAGCTCTAAGGAAAAATTTTTCTCTTGTCCACGTCTATCTATAGCTTAAAAGTTATAGCTATATAAGGGGTAAGGATTGCATAAGTGATCGTTGGAGGTAGCTGGGGAGAATGGCCTTCCTTAAAGTTGGTCTCAAATATTTCCAAATTGTGATGGGGTTGCAAGGCTGAGGAACATGGCTGGGAGTTAGGGAGAAGCAACCAGAGTGAGCAAGTGGGACAGCACTGAGCACTAAATTCGCAAGTCAGAGAATGCTAGGAAAAACAGCAGGGGAGCACCATCTTCCAACTAACCACATTATGGATCTATCCAGTTACTGCTGATGGTACTGCCCTTTTGTCATGGCCTTGCTTCTTTGATTTTCATTACCCATGACCAACCAAGGCTTGAAACTATGCAATATTCCCCAAGTAATTCATACATTTTAAGTTGTGTGACATCTGAGCAATCAGAAATTATACATCATCCCATTCTGTCCAGTCCAGGAGGTGATCCATCCTTTGCCCAGTGTATCCATGCTGTATAGGTTACTCTCCCATTCATCTCTTCCTAGTTAGCTATCAAGTTGACTGCCATGGCACCACAGTGCTTCCATTGAAGTAACCTTTAGGTAGTAGTCCAACCCTAGGTTGCAATGTCTGTCTCATTAAGTTTACTTCCTGTCACCATGTTTGGCATTGTATCCTCTCACATCATCATAAGAAAGGTGAATAAAATATCCAGACAGAAAGATAAAGTACATTCACATACTGTTACTAATGTATACAATTAAAATTGTTCTATTTCATTATTATTATTACTAGACTCGCTCTGCACTTGTTTGTACACCAAACTCAATCTAGGTGTGTATGTATAGGAAAAACAGGGCAGTTATAGAGTGAGATATTATCTGCAGTGTTAAGGCAGCCTCTGGAGTCCTGGAAGGCATCCTCCACAGGTAGGGGGCGCTAGGGTAACTACTCTGTCAATTGGCTGCCAAGTAGGTCCACATTCTAAATTGCCTGAAGTATCTATGGCAAGTGTTACCATGTTTTGCCATTATGACTTTAAAACAGGGTGTTTTAATTTTCAAATATTCTTACTGTGAGTCTTGTAGGTTATAAAATGGCATTACATGCTTGGTTAGAAACCAGAGTTGGTACTGAAGCTGGGTGATCTGTGTTGTGGAGGTCTCTCCCCATGTCCCCACACCCCCTGCCCTGCTGCTGAGATAATGTCAGCAGCAATACCCATAAAAGGAACAAGGAGACTATGTGTATAAGTTATAGAAAACGAAGCAGAGAGGTTCACTTCTGAGCTCGTATTGCTTATGCATGTGTGAAGGAACAAATAAGATTAACTGCATTCTCAGAGAGGCGGTGTTGGGGAAAAAGGAAGTCTTTGCTTTTATGATTTTGCTGTAGCTTGTGGCTAATTACATACTGTGTCATTCCACACTTAATGGCACATTTAATAAATAAAGTGATTTATTACTAATAAGAAACAACATTCTCTTGTGCTCCTAAGCATACAACATGCTTTCACGTACATTAGATAATTTGTTGTTTCTTGGGGGTATTTCTCTAACACATATTAGTTGCCTGGGGACCCCTGCAGCACGGCGTTGTCAAGGAGACAGGAATTTCCTAGATGCCTGGCTTCAGTGCAAAATTGCATTAGAGTGAATTGTGGTAATAGGCTCAACAAAATATTTTTAGAGGCTCTCAGAGTTGAGTGAAATTGAACTGTGAAAAGAGATTATAACCATTTTTGAAGAGCTTCATTGGTAATATCATTTTATCTTAAAAAATTAAAATGTGTCGAAGCCATTTTTTAAGAATGTAGTCAAAAGTGGTGACATTGATCAAGATACATTATATTTATAAACTGCTGTGTTAAATGGCAAGTCCTTTGTACAGCTACTTAAAGATAATAATAAAAAGAAAAAAAATAGAATGTGGTCAAACCTTGAGCTTGAAAACAACAGTATACAGGACCCTGGAGGGCAATGGTGGAGGAATATAGCCAATATACCACCACTGCCTTCTTGTTCTGTCAGGAGACTATAGGGCTTGTGTCTCTTTTTATCTGTTTCTTTTGGTCTCTTTCTCTTTGTTTCCATCTTTCTCAGTCTCACACACAGAAACCACCATGCATTTGATTACACTTATTTCATGAAATTCAAGGTTGCACTATTCATTGTGACAGCTTTCTTTCCCTTCCTGAGTTGATGTGGTAGATCTAGAAGCTAAGCATTATGATTATTTCACAGCTCTACCATGAAACTCTGCAGGTAGTAATCTCTTTGTAATAAAAGCACTGAGACAGAATGAGCACAACAGAATGGGGTTTGGGGGGTGGGCAGTACTTACTGAGTGTCCTCCCCTTCCAGACACCTCTGTAGATCACGTGAGAGGATGGAAGGGCAGGCTAAAGAACTTGGATAGAGACAAGAGAAAACCATTGGTAACACTAAGGAAGAGCCATCTGGCAGAGGGAAGGATTTGGAACCAAAAAGATGGGTGGTGCCACAAGGACTGGACTTCTAAGTCCCGCCTGAACCAGTGGTCCAGGTGTCTGAACTTCTCCTTCTCCTCAGCTGTACCCAGTAACTGCACATAGCTGGAGGAAATATCTCCAAAGTGGAGCCTCAGAGAGGTGTTGCCCCTGTGGATTTTGGGAAAACAAGCCCAAGAGCCAGTAAATTGCTCATGAGCCTTAAATTCTGCTCTGACTCATCCTTTTCGCTTGCCTTTCAACAGCACTAGGTGAGCTGAGAGCAGGAGGAATTATTCCTCCTTCCTTCCCTGCTCCTTTGCATTTTTCAGGTACACAGCCTTGAAGAGACCAGGAATCAAATGCTTTTGGAAAGAGTTGTGTTGTTTTGCCTTCATTCTATGGAGATTCAGAGTCAACACAAGATCAGGCTGCTGTGTGTGTGTGTGTGCGTGTGTGTGTGCGCACGTGCACATGCATGGGCCAGTCATGGACACTGACCCTGAATGTTTGGGCTCAAAACGAGTGATCCATGGGAGCTGTACAACGCAGTTCTCATCAGTGGGGTATCTGTTTTGTTTTTAATACTGGGAAAAGTGCTATATGCTTTATGATTATTCTCTGGTATTGGGAATATAATCAACACTTATTACTAAGTGCCTATTATAAGCCAACGTATTATGGGGAAAGAGGCTTGCCTCATTTGGATAAAAGAGGTGATGAGTGGCTATCATTTAGCTGAGAGACAACAGGCAAGGAGGTATAGAAAAAGGAATTGTATTGCCCCGAGATCAAGCAGAATATTTAGACACAGGAAAAGGTTTCAGTTTTGCTCACTGCATTTCTTCATGTTTAGCCACTGAAAGATAGTAGCCATGAGGTGGGAAGGAGTTGTGGAAATGAAGTTGAAATGAACCCTTTTATTTGACTGAACATGTGGATCTTTTCTTAGAATTATCGAGCTCTCACACATTCAGTGTGCATTCTGTTTAATAAACCAGCACTTCAGGAAAAACCTGTTTTAAAAGTAGTATATCTGGGTGTGGTGTCTGAGGAAGCTGAGATCTGAGGATCTCTTCTTGAAGCAAGTCTGGGCAGGAAAGTTAATGAGACTCTTAACTCCAATTAACTACCAAAAACAGAAGTAGAGCTGTGGCTCAGGTGGTAGAGGGATAGCCTTGAGCAAAAAAGCTCAGGGACAATGCTCAGGTCCTGAGTTCAAGCCATAGGACAAGACACAGACAGACAGACAGACAGACAGACACACACACATACACGTATAAATGGCCAATACTGTTTGAAAAGAAGTAATACTTTTGAAAAAATAAGGAGAGAGGGAGTTAGAAAAAAAGTAATACTTCTTTTCAAAAGGTACAAATGACCAGTAAAGACATAACTGCTCAACATCCTTAGCTATAAAGGAAATGAAAATCAAAATGACACCGAGATTTCTACTATAAACATGTTTATAGCAACACTATAACAATCAACATACAAAACCAAGCTAGGGACCCAACAGCCAATAGTTGGATAAAAATTTTCAATACATATGTATCATGGAATATTATTCAACTATAAAGAAGAATGAAATTACACTGGAGATAATCATGCTAGCGATAAGCAAAGCTCAGAAAGAAAAATAGCATGTATGTAGACTCTAGACTTAAAAAAATCACAATATGCTTTGACTTTTTTTTTTTTTGGGTCCAGCCGTGGGCCTGACTCGGCCTGGGCGCTGTCCCTTAGCTCTTCAGCTCAAGGCTAGTGCTCTACCACTTGAGCCACAGCGCCACTTCTGGCTTTTTTATTTTTGCTTATGTGGTGCTGAGGAATCGAACCCAGGGCCTCAAGCATGCAAGGCAAGCGCTCTACCATTGAGCCACCTTCCCAGCCCTGCTTTGACTTTTTTTTGAGGAGTAAGAAGAAGTTGGTGGGCAGAAGGGCAAAGCAGAAGGTGATGGGTGTGAATACTATAGAGGTGCCTTTTACATATGATTGTACGTATGAATATATCTGTACAACCGTATGCATATATGCATGGAAATAGCATAATGAAATTCACGAAAAACTATTAAGTAGAAGGGGAGAGGAGAGAGGAGGTTTGGAAGGAGCCATAATATCTCATAAGGAGCCAAATATCTCAATAGAATCCCTTCATGCTAATACAAATTTATGCTCATAAAAACTTTTTTTTTTAAAGCACTTCTCTTGGGCAGTGAGATGGAGCCATCTGTCTGAGATTCCAGGGACCAGAGAGCTCCTGGGCTGACTTTTTACCCTAGAATACATAGAACTTTCTGTTTTCTGAGACTTGCAACCAAAATGGGACAAGTACAGGAGAATATAATAGTAATAGGCTAGGCTTGCTACCTACACCAAAGCAAGGATACTGAAGATCTTGTTATGTTATTAAGATCCTTGTTATGTTATTGGTTTTTTTCTTTTAAAATTGTATGACAGGATCTCACACTGTAGCCCACACTGGCTTCAAATTCAGGATCCTCTTACCTCAGCCTCCCAATATGTCTCAATGCCCAGCCTCTGAGGAGCTTCGTAGGAAAACTCTCATAGGTTTAAGATTGAGAGAATCATCCACAGGGGCAATTTTTACTTAATTTTTGTCTTCTCATAGATTTGCTAGACATTGCTTCTAGGATAGACTCATGTTATTTCTCACCCATCACTGATTAATTCGCCAAAGAAGAAATAGGCAGTTCTTTCTTATTCACCCTGCATTCCAGAGTGATTTCCATAAATGAATTCCTAGGGTTCTCACATATACCATAAAAGCATTTCTTGAGTCTTTTCCTTGATAAAGCATATCATTTCAATTAGGCTTGTCAGGAGCTGTTCCTCAAGTCGGCATGCACGCCATTGCCTTTCTCTTGAAGACATGAATTGCCCTCTTGTGGAATTCACTACGTGTAGGGTGGGAGGAGAAGTTTTCAGGTACATGTCAAGGAAACTTTGGGAACCTTTGAAGAATGAGGGAGGGAGCACCATGATAGAATAGAACACACACAGTCTTTGATGAGCAAATTAATGATTTTAAGAACCCTGAAGAGAAGAATGATGAACATACTTTGTTCAAAGATTCCTGGTACCCATTTGCAAAAAAAAAGTAGCATCTTTTAATGGACAAATGAATAATTCTGTAGGCAGATCCTTCAAAGTGCTTTACTCTGGGCTAGGTGTTGTTGGCTCATGCTTGTAATCTTAGCTTCTTCAGGAGGCTGAGATCTGAGGATTGAAGTGCAAAGCCAGCTCAGGTCCTCAACGACATTCTTATCTCCAATTAACCAACAAAAAAGCCACTAGAGGAGCTGTGGCTCAAGTGGTAAAATGCTAACCTTGAGCAAAAAAGCTCAGGCACAATGCAGAGTTCAAGCCCAGGACTAGCATTAAAAAAAAGTCTGTTTTTCCTCTTTGTAATACTGAGCCTCACTCTTTTTTTTTTATTGTGAAAATACCGTACAGAGGAGTTACAATTACATGGGCAAGATAATGAGTACATTTCTTATCAAGCATTGTAGCCTCCTCCTTTGTTTCCCTTTCCCATCCCTTCCCGTCTGAGCCTCACTCTTGCTTTACCACTTGAGTCCCCCCCCCCCTTAAAAAAAACTTTTTTACTTTTTGTTGAGATAGACTCTTCCTAACTTTTGCCTGGACTGGCCTTGAACCATAATTCTTCTGTAAGACCTGAGTAGTTGTAGTTGATATTACAGGCATGTACCACCATGCTTGATCTTAATGCGTTTATTTACTTTGTCAATTGTCAAGAATGGAATGAAGTGTTAAGGTAACTTTATATAACTTGTGATTTATAATAGAATACGTCCTAGTAAGACTGGAGTATCTGTTAAGCTGCTAAGGGTATACAGAACTATAAAGAACAATGATGTATGGTGGTGAGTGCAGTGATCCAAATGTCTCCTGTAAAAACCAAAGTTGGGGTCAACCTAAGGAGCTAATATTGCATATGCTCTTCGATATGCCATATAGAAAGATCTCATAACTCATGAATTCCAAGATCCAAAACAATAAATCCTATCTTGTGAAAGCCCTAGTGTGATATTATGTAGATAAGCCTGGAGTTCATTGGAGGGAGATCTATTATATTGTATTATAGTAGTGTCTTCAGTTTGCTGTATTTAGTTAAGTACACCTCAATTAAATTGAATAGCAAGGGAAAAATCAAAATAGAGATTGTGTACTCGAGACTTCTCTATCCCAGCCAGGGCAAAACACCTGTTCCTACAGGAAAGTTGCAAAAACAATTGTAGTTTTGAAATGTAAAATGTCTGTGTCTGACATAAAGTGAATCCAAGAGAAGCTCCCCCTTAAAGGAAGGGGGAGGGTAAAGAATAGGGTTATTATGCAAGGAGCTAGGGTATATCACGGATGGAAATTTCCTTGCTCTTCAAACACATGAAGAGCCATTCTTTGAAGATGATAATGAGTTTTTCGCCATCGTGGCGGAGCCTGGCAGAGAGGAAATGGCTGAGAGATTCAGTTTAATTGAACAGAAAGAACTTGGAAGAGAGCATTATTGAGAGATGGATGAATGAAATGAATAGAGCAGAATTTCTTTAACCAGGTTGAGGTCTAATATTGACCCTTAAGATTTAACATCCACTTCTGTTTCTTTTGAAAAGTTTGGTTAGAAACAGGTTCCCTGTGGAAAATTCTTAGGGCCCTTATCTACCAGAGCTTGAACTATTGCAAATGTCATAAGAAATTCATTTTAGTCAGAAAGAAGCATTGAGGTTTCAGAGCAAGCAGAGGGAAAGAATCCCAAAGAGAAACGCACAGCCTTTTTTCTTTACTGCTAGCTTTTGCTTTGACAAGTGTAAATGCCCCATTATTAGGGTAGATGAACATATTCACAGCCTTTCTTACAAGCATACCAGCTGAAAATTGCTATACTTTGTATGAGATGAATAGTTGTGTTTTAATAAACATCATTCATGATTTTAGGAGGCTTATACATTGATACATATTGGGATGACTTGTTTGTTATTTTACTCTTAATTACCCTCATTATTTAGAAAAATGAGTTCTACAGTGTATCTTTTAAGACATTGAGTTTTTTTCTTTTTTTTCCTTTTTGCTTCTAGGTATTGAAAAGAAGAGATAAAACAGATCCTTCATATAATTAGGAAAACATTTTTTTTTTTTTGCCTAGATAAAGCACTGAGAATGCACAAGTTTGAAGTTTTTCTGGAAGCTTTGGCTTTTAATAAGTTTTAATCAGTTTTTAGCATTTTAATAGTTTTTTTTCAAATATAATTTTATTGTTATTACTAAGGCATTATATGGAGGGGTTCCCATTTCATAAGTCAAATGTGAGTACAGTTCTTTTTTTTAATGTGTGAGTACAATTATTTCTGGACAATGTTATCCCTTTATTTTCCCCCCAGTTTCTCCCTCCCATCCCTGCCCACAAGTTGCAGAGTTCATTTTCTACATAGTATTTTGTAAGTTTTAAACATGACATATGCAATCTTTTTGCATGTATGTTCAGGATGCTTCGGATACATCCTTTTAATATCTTGGAGAATAAAAATAATTGCACTGTAGAAAAGCACTCTGATAGTTCACACACACCATGCTACCATCAGTGATGTGCAATGGTTAAAGATGGTCAGACTCCAGAAGTCATTCATTCACTCATTCACTTGGTCATTCAACAAACATTTCTAGATGGCTAGTAAGTTGTGGGTTCATTCCTGGGCATTGGAAACATGAGAGTAAAGAAGACAGAAAGAACCTTGCCTTCTACAAGTTGTATAATTTAGAGGGAGAATGCAATAGATAATTAAACGAACAAGATAAAAGCTCAAGAGTAAATGAACAAGTTTGAAAAGGGATCTCACTTTCATCTGGGTGGTCTGACCTCTCACTGGAAGGCAACATGTGACCTGATAGATTTGAGTGCCAATTCTGTCACTGCCTAGTCATGTGACTCTGGCAAATGTCTCCTCTGAACTTTAGTTTTCTCACCTGTGAAACAAGCATATCTAGAGATAATGTGAAATTCGAGCAAGATGGCTGGGGTAGCACAGGGCCTGAAATATCTGAAATCCCTGCAACTTAATATTTGCTGCTGCTGCTGCTGCTGCTGCTGCTGCTGCTCCTCCTCCTCTTCCTCCTCCCCCTCCTTCTTCAATATTATATTTGAAAACTGTAACTATTCACATCAATTTTGTTCTGGTAGCCAATTTTGTTCCCTATGGAGCTTTGTGCTCAGGTCACACCAAGTCATTTCTCTCTTGCTGGCAAGTAGGATAATGGTTACAGGCCACATCTGTCAGTTTATATTAAGATAGCCTGACATGGATTTGCATTGAGAGACTCCAGCAGGAATGTCTGTCAACTGGCTATCCAGATGTGAGTGGGTAAGCCCAGTTATACAATTCCTGCCTGTTCCACTACGTGAATACTCCATCTTTCAGGACCCCAGATTCTAGCCTCTATTGAGGTTGTTTGGGGACTAAGTACTCAATTGTTTTCCCTATTTTGTTTTTTTTTTTCTCCTTTCTCCCAAATGTTAAGCCAGAGCAAGAAGCAGAACAGAAGGATTTGCAGAGGAGAAACAGATGTTTACTGTTCTTTTCATAATCACAGAGCTGGATGAATATGGAAGAACAATAATAGTTTCCAAGGCTGAACGGCACCCAACTACCCTAAGGCTCTCAGGCTCTTCCTGTTTTTTGTTTGTTTGATTGATTGATTTTTAAGACTCCTTTGCTTCTTCCCAGGAGAGAAGGTGCTGTGTAACTTTCCTGGGTGGCTCCTCCCAAGGTCTGTAGTCGTGTTGATGATTGGTTTTATGGACAGCAATCTCAGCAGCTTTGTGGCTCACACTCCAGGTGGTTCCTCCAGCAGCTGGTATATGGTGCACCAAGCTGGCCTGGTTCCCCTCCCACTGTTTTGTATTCCAATTTCCACAGGCCACTCACAGGCTTCTCTGCCCTCCTGGGTATCACTCTCCCAGTACTTGCTGATGCTCTGCCTCCTGCTTCTTCCAGGGTCTGTCTCCAGTGTCAGCTGTGGATACAAAGCTGATTTGAGAGCACCCCGGATCCTTATGTAGGAGTTCGCTAGTGGTTCTCTGAGATACTCTCAAGGCTACTTCTGTGTTACATAATCCACTAGGAACTCTCAAGACAAGGCATCTGATATGCACATCTTTTTAAAATTGCTTCTTACTGACTGATGGTTGATTATAGAATTGCACCCCAAAAGTCCTGTGTGATGACAGTCAAAGATAGAAATAAATCAACCCTCCAGTGACCACACAGAACATCTATCTTGTCAGCCTGAACAGCTGGCCCAAACTCACATAATAATGAAAGAGGATTCCACTGGTTGGAGCTGTTACATGTTTGCACTTACTGCAGTATGTTAACCTACCTTGTCATGTGAGGTATCACTACACAAAGCTAGAAAGTATATAATTAGCTTAGTTGTTGGGTGACAGATGTTGAGAAAACAGAGACTGGATAGACGAGGGTATGTGTTTGTACTGTGGCAAAATATTTTCTGAAACTATTATCTGTGAAACCTGGATGGTCAATTTACTTCCCGGTGACTCCATAGCCCTCTATGAAGAGACTAGCATAATAAGCCATTGGAATCAGTGTGCATTAATTATTACCTTATATGTTTAGCAAGACATTGCAAGATAGGGAAGAACTAAATTGTTTTCCTAAAACAGAGATAGAGAGAACACAGTTATCAATGGCATTACAGAACGAAAAGACCATTGTTTCTTAATGCCACAGATAGAAGATAAAAGAAAAAAGAACTTGAATAACAAATATCTGTTTAATTAGGAGAATCTGCTCTGTGTCATTGGTGTGATCTGAGGTGTGGCATTCTTGTCTAAGCTCTGTTCCATGTGGCCTCAAAGTAGCTGTTGTTGGTTTGAAAGCAAAAGGAAATGGACAAATAAGCCATACTTAAGAAGTATGCCAAGGAAAGACAGTTTGGGATTACTGGTTTACTAGAGACCTGGTAAACATCTGAGAGAATTGTATTTCCAAAGAAACTTCTTTAAGTGAGAACGGATGTTTATGACTATAAAATAACAAGTGAGTGCCGGCCCCACATTATACAATCAAGAAGTAAGCTGAGAAAACTATGCAGCCCCCAAGAAAATCATATACCTTAAGACTCAGCTCAGATGGGGCGGGGGGCATGGAGGATAATGGACAAGGAGCAGGAATGTGCCAGAGAACTGAGCCAAGAAAAGCTGACAGCAATGCAGCAAGATACTTCTCTCAGATGGCAGATTCAGCATTGCATGAAGAGCTTTTCCTCATTGTACAGAGCCTGCCATCAGGATTCTATTAGTCTATCATGATGCCTCCAATTCTTCTCTCTCTGAATGAACTGGTGTATTTTGGTCACTCCATTGTTCCTCCATCTTGTAAGTGATAATGGTATGTGTGGGTGGGAAACTGTGTCTTTCATTCAACCACAGGGAACCACCAGTAGATCACATTGAGCGGACCATACATCATCTACTGATGCTGGACTTTTGGTATCGGTGGCAGTTATACCATGGGATCCTGGGTGGCCCCTCTGGGAAAAGGGGCGAGCTCATTTTATATGCAGAAAAAAATGTGTAAGGGTATTGGGTGGCATCTACCATGGAGAGGGACTAGAACTGACTGCCTCTTCCACTCCTGGTCCATGAGACTCCATTCAAGCATCTCCATGTTCTTTCTCATTAGGCTGGTTGATGCAGAGAACTTTGACATCCCAGGGGAAGGGAGGGTCCACCACAGGGGGACAGCAGCCCTACAGACTGCAATATGAAACACACAGGATCAAGGAATACCTGTCTCGGGGTTAGTATTTGTGTTTAGTTGCTGTAGGCAGTTTTGTGAAAGCTATCCCCAAACCGGTTTACTGGAGTCTACTTTCAATGGACAGTTAAAGAGTCAAATTTATGAAGCATTGTGTAACTCACACAGTGAAAGGAGCCAGGCTGTACAGAACTAAAAGCCTGAGCATAGTGTCTGTTCACTTCAGCCACACACCATGGGATGATGGACCAGTAAGTGGGTGTAGTGGCCAATCCTAGAACAGGATTTTCTTTAGTCTTCTTGCAATCCTGGGGCTCAGGACTTTGTCCAGGACTTTGTGCTTGCTTACTAGGCAAGTACTCTTCCACTGAGCTACATTCCTAGCCCTTCTCACAGCTCTTTGTAGATCTCCGACTTGGTTTTTATTCAATCTTGGTCATGTTATGGATCCTCCCATTACTGTGGATTGGGCACAGTTCCCCTCTGTTCTAGACACTATGATTGTGGCTGAGTTCTACCTTGGGCTGATTTCTTTATTTTATTTTTGTTTTTATTGTAGAGGTGATGGACAGAGCGGTTACAGTTATTTAAGCCAGGTATTGAGTATATATGTCATCCCTCCCTTATTTTTCTCCCAGGTTTTCCCCTCCTAGGCTCCCTCCCTCCAAGTTGTATAGTTCGTTTTCAACATAGTGTCTAGTGAATAACACTGCTGGGTTAGTTCACCCTTTGTCCCAATGTTTCTGTGCTTCCCCTTCCCCAAATCAGATAATCTTACATACAAGCCAAAAGGTACAGAAATCAAATACAATGACAAAAGGGAAAAAAAGAACCGCAAAAAGTAAAAAGCCCCTCTTGCTTCCACTTCTTGGAGTTCATTTGAATAAGCATCATTTTTTCTGATCATATGCACATAGTTATTGAGCTATTGGGCTGATTTCTATTTGGTGGAAAAAGTTAGAACTGCTTCTAGTCCTCTGTGTAAACAACTTCCTTTTATATCTCCCTCAGCTGATAGAGTAACTGAATTTTCCTCTTTTCCATGAATTGTGTTAACTTCCTGCACAGGCAATCTGGGCTTGGCTACATGGGCTTACAGTGAATTTCCAAACGTGATGGGGCTTGACCACAGAGCCCTCAGGTTGCTGAATATGGAAAGAGCCTTAGTCACATGCTGTGAAACAGAAGATTATGGGAAGGGTAAGTCAGGTGCATTGTGAGCACACTTCAATGGAAGCTTATTGTACTCATTGTGTACCCCAGTGTAAAAACCTATGCACACAATTCTGTAAGTCATTTACTTGTTGAGAAGAGACAGAGAAAGAAAGTGGCAAAGAAGATGGAGAGAGCTTCGCAGCTGAGTAGAGTAAGAACATGAGAAGCTGGAACCCAAGTGAAGAAAGTGTTTTAAGAAGGGGATTAAATGAACATCCACAGGTTTCCAACAGACCCAAATCAGGACTGGATCTGGCAAGTCCTAACTCTTTTCTTTAAGGAAGGTGGTCAGGGGCTGGGAAGGTGGCTCAGTGGTAGAGTGCTTGCCTTGCATGCATGAGGCCCTGGGTTCGATTCCTCAGCACCACATAAGCAAAATGAAAAAAAAGCCAGAAGTGGCACTGTGGCTCAAGTGGGTAGAGTGCTAGCCTTGAGCTGAAGAGCTGAGGGACAGTGCCCAGGCCCAGAGTTCAGGCCCCACGACCAGACCCCCTCCCAAAACAAAAACATTACTTAAGGAAGGTGCTCAGGACACAGTAGGGGTGGAAAAGTGAGGAAACATGTTAGTCATAGCACAGTGGCGGGGAGATGTGCCCCAGAGAGGCAGACACATTTTGGGAGGTGATTAAAGATAGATGGAGGAATTCTCCTTAGAAAAACAGGGAAAGGCACATGGAGTAGATGGACTTTTGGACTGTTCCAGTTAGGAGGAAGGGATAAAACCGGGATTCAGTTATTTTTGCCATCATTCATGTAAAACTCTAATGTTAATCTACATGTTGTTATTCTTTTTTTTTTTTTTTTGGGTGGTCATGGAGCTTGAACTCTGGGTCTGGGTGTTGTCCTTGAGCTCTTCAGCTCAAGGTGAGTGCTCTACCACTTGAGCCACAGCTCCACTTCTGGTTTTCTGGTAGTTAATTGGAAATAAGAGTCTCACGGACTTTCCAGCCCTGGCTGGCTGTGAACCACAATCCTCAGATCTCAGTTTCCAGAGTTGCTATGATTACAGGTGTGAGCCACCAGCACCCGTGTGTCGATGATCAATAGCGACATGATTGCTATTTTACATGGACAGTAATACACTCTATCACATCCTTCTTTCTAGAAGGACTTGTGTCTTGGACTTATGTCCTTCCCTCCCTTCCCTTCTCTTCTGTCTCTTTTTCTTTTTGTATTTGGGGTTGAATCCCAGGGCCTCCCCCATGCTAACCAAGCACTCTACTACTTGAACCACGCCCCCAGCCCCTTTGTTTGTATTTTGGTTTTTTGAGATGGGATCTTGCTAACTTTTTCCAGGGTAGCCTCAAAATTGTATTCCTCATACTCCTGGCCTCCAAAATAGCTGGTAGACATGTTCACCAGACCAGGCCAATTTCTAATCTTTGAATTCCATTTTAAATTCAGTATTAGAACAGCATATGTGACTGTACAAACCTTAGTCTCAATAATAGCTACCAAACAAACCTGACATCACCCGTCAAGCATTGAAAATGTATATGAATTCATTTTGTTTTCACAAACAAGCTAACAACTTTATTGTCCTGTTTTTACTTTGTCATAATGGAAGCAGAGAGGAGTTAAGTAACTTGCTCAAGGCTACAGAGTAAATGTCATGTGTCTTCAGCGGTCATTGTCAGCAAAGTGCTGTACTTCTATTTCATTTTTTTACTATTATGCATATACTTGGATAGGATGGGCAAATCATTAGAGAAAAATCCTCACAGGATGGACTCTCTTTGACTTCACCTTTCACTTTTCTAAAGACTTGGAAAGAAATTGCAGGTTGTCATTTCAGGGTAGGGCCTAGGTACTGAATACTGGCTCTGGATACTTTAAGAAGTTTAAAGTGTCACTAGCAACCATCATCACAGATATCCACTATATGCAACAGACTTCTCTGGGCATAGTGATTGTGCTTTCTTGGGAGCTGAAAGAATACGGTCAGTCTGTGAGAAGTTTTAAGGCTCAAATGCCATTAAGTGTATACAGGATTGGAATATAAAATAAGTAGATTCTAGCAGAATCTTGTGGTAGGTCAGCCTTGGTTTGATTCCTAATGCTCTTTCTTTTCTTTCCTCTTTTCCTTTTCTCTCCTTTCTTTTCCTCTTCTCTCCTCTTTTCTGTGCTGATATTAGGGCTTGAAATTAGTGCCTGGGTGCTGTCCCTTAGCTTTTTCACTCAAGACTGGTGCTCTATCACTTGAACCATACCTTTACATTGCTGCTTAATTGGAGACAATAGTGCCACAAACTTTCCTGCCTGGGCTGCCTTTGAACTGTGATGTTCAGATCTTAGCCTCCTGAGTATCCAGGATTACAGGCATGGGCCAATAGGCCCTGGCTCTAATGCTTTATTTTTAAATTTAAATAGGTCAATTTTTTCCAAAGATGTATTTATTCTCTTTCTTCCTGACACTTCTATAAATTGGTTCATCCTGTTGATAATGATTGGGATAAATAATTTTCCTAAGCATTTGAAGTCTCTCCTTTTAGTAGGTTTTGAGTTTCCACTTTTGATCTAAAAGTTTTTGAAATAAGGTCCTAGCTAATTTTCTCTTCTTGGCAGACATAAGGGGAAGAAATAACTTTTGCTATGATACTTTCAGAATCAGAACTAGATTAACTTTCTCAAAGCACAGAGCCATACCATTAGCTTTTATTTTTTCTTTCTCAAGATGAAAGTCTGTTCTCGTTATTCTGTTCTTATTAAAATGCGGCTCACTGGGAATGCTTATTTTGAGATCTAGCATTAAAATTTGCTCATAATGTCTACAAATATGGAAAACTTGTTGGAGAATATTTACCATATTTCTTGGGGATCGCTTCCTGTCTGCTATGTAATATTGTCGTAAATCATGGACACATGGAAGGAAGAAACACTTAGGTGATTGTCTTACTCTGGAAAAGAAGCTACTTCCTAAAGAAGAGGGAGTTCTTTTTTCTTTTTCTTTTTTTTTCCTTTTTCATGGCCACAGAGCAAAGCAAACACTCACCCTGGTTTCCTGTCGGTCATTTCCTCTCTGCTGATCCTGATCTGAAGCCAGGGCAAAGGAAGAGAAATCCTCTCTCCAACTCTCAAATCTCTGTTAACTCACTGTGCCCATGACTAAGTTTAAAATTGTATAAAACCTAAGCTGCTGCAAGCTTCTAGAATTTCACGAATGTACAGACGAGAAACGCGGTAAGACTGTTTTTAGAAATTAAAAAGAAAAAGTCAGAATCAAAATGAGGAAATTTTGATGATGCAAATTTCCAGTCTTGGGAACTTGAGAACATTCAAAAGCCCCAAATCCATGGGGCTTAACAGTTGTGACTGTTGCGTTTTAAAATATTTTAGGCTCCAGTTGTCTTTTTGGGACACACATTAAAACCATTTTATTTGTATCTGTGCTTAAAAAAAAGAAGAACTTAGCAATTGGAAATCATTTCTTTAAATCCAAGATACAGATTTCCTAATTGATACTTTAAACCTTTTAAACATTTCTTTTTTCCCCAACCACAACTCCAGGAAAATCAGAGTACAGCAGTTTGGCATCAAGTACTGTAGAAAAAAGAGGGTTTTGCTTTTTGATCTTAATACTTGTTCTGAGTAACCATCACTTTTATTGATTCAGAATGGCATGAGGTGAGAAGACAAAAATGTAGCAAGAAAAGGTCTTTCACTAGTGTGTCTAGTAGGAATATAATTTTTTTTCTGGTGACACGATCCCAGTACATTGAAAAATATATTCACCCTATAAAAGTTAGTGAACCTTGAGGCAAATGTGAAGTAAAACTTCTGGTCCCCAAAGTCTAAAGGCAGTGTAGGGAGGCTAGTTTTCCCCAGGATTCTTCACTTATTTAAAGTGGATCTCAGACAAACAGAGGAACGAATTTTCCTCATAGTCCCAGCAAAACCTTCGGTTGTATATTGTCCCAAACTATGAAGAACCTGCCAGGGCGCCCCCACTCACCCCACCCACCCCGTGCTGACTTTCCAGCCACCAAGTCAGGACCCTACGATGGGCAGGGAGGGGGGTGGGGGGTCGTCTCCCACACTTTGCCCCAGGACAGCGAGAGAGGTTCCCGCTTTTTTTTTTTCTTACCTGCATAGTGGTCAAACACGGTGGGCACGTACTCCTCCGGGAAGGCGTCGTTGGCGTAGCTCATCAGCAAGCAAGTTTTGCCCACCGCTCCGTCGCCCACCACCACGCACTTCAGCATCTTCTTCTCAGCACCTCCCGCACGGCCGCTGCAGCTGCCCTGGCTGCCCTCTGGGCGGCTCATGCTGGGGGTTCGGGGGCTGCTGGGGCTTCCAGAGCGCGTGGAGCGCCGGGCTGCACGCCGCCCGCCTTCGCCTACCTGGCGGCCCGCAGGCGCATGGCTGGGCGCAGGGCCGTGCGGGCTCACCGCACTGCAAAGCAAAGCATCCTCGGGGGAGCGAGTGAACACAAGAAATCGCAGCGCAGTTCCTGCTCCCTAAGTCGACGCGAGGCACGGAAACCTTCCTGTCCACAAACTTCTAGTCGTCTGGCAGTCTGGTCATTTCAGGAGTCGCCCCCCCCCTCCCTGCGCCCCGCCTTCTGCGCTTCCTCTCGGTCTCTCCAGCCCCGTGGAGGGCACAGCGGTGGGACTTCCTCGGACTCCTCTCTGTTTTCCACCTCACGTCGGACATGGAAGGAAGCTGGGCTTTTTCATGGAGTTTCCCCCTAGCTTCCTCCAGCACGCCCGAGTGTCAGGAAATCATGGGTTTCCTGCTGCCTTCCATATTAGGACCCGTGGGCTGGGAAGGGCTGCGCCCCTGGAGCGCTGAGTGCGTGTGTGTGTGTGTGTGTGTGTGTGTGTGTGTGTGTGTACACTTCTGGGGGAGCAGTGCCAGCACTGGGAGAGCTCTCGGGGCGCGCTGCACACTCCAGCCTGCAGACATCCTGTGCCTGGTGCGCTCCGGTGCGCGCAGGGAGCTGGCTGGGCAGGGGCGGGTGGGGAAGGGCGAGAAGCCGGGCAGTGCAGCACCCTGGGGGGAGGAGCAGGGGGAGGGGGAGGGGGAGGGCTGGCCCGAGCTGAGCCGGAGAGCCCCGCCAGGGTTACAGGATAACAGATGACATCACCCCTCACTGAGTCACCAGTTGAAAGCTCTGCGAGTGAGAAAGGGATTTTTCCCCCCTCCCTTTCTTTACAGGAGACACCCTGTGGTGTTCTTTTCTAGAATAAAGAACACCAGCTAAACCAGGTGCTGGTGGCTCGTGCCTGTGAATTGACTCAGGAGGTTGATGGAGGAGGATCCAGGTTCAAAGCCAGCCTGGGCAGGCACATCCATGAGACTCTTATTTCCGATTAACCACCCAAAAAGCTGGAAGTGGACCTGTGGCTCAAGTGGTAGGGCGCTAGCCTTGAGTGAAAAAAGTAAGGGACAGTGTCCAGTCAGTGCAAGTCCCAGTAGGATGTGGGGGGGAAAGGGGGAGAAGGAAAGGGAGGGGAAGGAGGAGGTCTTCCAGAGTTATGTGGCACCAAAGTACACATTTTGTAGAGGCCCTATATAGGATCATAACTATAGCTGTCACACAGCATAATGCTCAGACAGGTGTCCCACACAGAAACGTGCCTCTGGTTGTAGCATAGAAGAAATCAATCAGATGTGGACACTGGAAGTTTCCTGTTAGTAAACACATCTGTGTTGGCACAGACTTAACACCCTTGGAAATGAGAGGGCTGCTTGGTTTGCTTAAGGTGCCTAGTGCTGGTTTTGCTTAAATGTTTTCCTTTTTTTACTTAGGCCTCTTCCCTTGGGTCAGCCTGCCCCCCTTCAATTACAAAGGAGCCATTGGCAGCTAGTTTATTTATCTGTTGGGACCCTTAAAGCGAAGCCTCTTTGAAGTGGTGCATGTGATTAATGTACTTGATCTTGGAAAAGAAGTGGAACTCTGCAAATGATTTTGACTCAAGGATCAACATGGGTCCTTTTTATTTTTTGAGATTTTGAAGAGTTCAGGTTATCCATATTCTTTGGGAAGTTTTTTTTATTTTTGGAGGGGCAGGGGATGGGAGAAAAAGACTTTTAGTCAGTAGTTATTAATAACATCTACATATATACATGCTACCATATAATAATGATAGCTCTTTTTTTTTTTTTGGTCAGTCAGGGGACTTGAACTCTGGGCCTGGGCACTGCCCCTCAGCTCTTCAGCTCAAGGTGAGCACTCACTTCTTGAGCCACAGAGCCACTTCGGTTTTCTGAGTGGTTTATTGGAGATAAAAGTCTCACAAACCTTCCTGCCCCTGTTGGCTTTGAACCATGATCCTCAGATCTTAGCCTCCTGAGTAGCTAGGATTACAGATGTGAGCCACCGTGCCCGGCTCAAATTTCTTTTGTTTTGGAAAAATTAGAATAGCATTTGCTATAATTATGTCTCAACATTTCTTTTTAATAGAAGAGTGATGTTTCAATTGAGTTAGATTGTATCATCATCTAGTGTATGTTGCAGTAACAACCCCATCCCCACCAAAGCTCACTGATTTAAAATAACACTGTCTTTTCTTTTTGTTATTGTATATTACTGTCATTTTTACTCAGAGATCTAGGCTGATTGAGCAGTCACATTGTTCTTATAGGCTCAGGTGTGCATAGACTGTCTACCCAGATAGAATGGTCTTGACATTTATATGTATGAACTTCGAAGTAACATGAAGACCATGCCTAAAGCACTGTTTACCAGAGGCCTGTTGTTTGGGGTCTTGGTCCATGCCAATGATTGAGTAGTGGTTACATAGCCATTAATTATTTGGTTTACCTCACTACCACGTTTATGCAAACTTAACCAGCACAGGGTGAAATTTTGAGTGGTAATTCCTGCTTTTCATGAGACATCTCAATTCTCTGGCTCTCTTGTCTTCTGAGCTTAGGTCTGAGCTTTGGCTTTACCTGAATTTCTTCAAATACCAGCATAAAAAAATTCTGACTCCTTTGATCACATATAGTTTTGGTCCTTTCCCTATCTTTTTACTTTGTGCTTCAAACGAGAAGTTATAGTCCAGGCACCAGTGGCTTATGCTGTAATCTTAGCTACTCAGGAGTCTGAGATCTGAGGGTCGCACTTAGAGCCAGGGCTTAAAAGTTCATGAGACTCTTATCTCCAATTAACTGTTAAAAAAAAAAACTGGGAGAGATGCTGTGGTTCAAATGGTAGGACACCAGCCTTGAACAAAAAAGCTCAGGGTTAGCATCCATACCCTTACTTGAAACCCCAGGACCTGCACAAACACAACAACAACAAAAAGAATATAAACAAAAAATCTAAAAAACAGGACAAAGGAAGGATGAGGATTAAAATATTGTGCTAGTATTGGAGTTTGAACTCTCCTGTGACTTTTTTTGCTTAGGATAGTGTTCTACCACTTGAGCCACAGTTGTACTTCTGGCTTTTTAATTGGCTAATTGGAAATAAGAGTCTCATGGATTTTTTCCTGCATGGGCTGGAATTGAGATCCTTAGATTTCAGCCTTAAAAACAGGATTATAGGTGTGAGCCACCAAGGTCTGGTGAGAATTAAAACCTTTCACGATAGGAACAGAGGTTGGATGAAATCATGGTACAAAGGACACATGGCCTTCATATTAAGTGTCTTAGAAAAGTCACCCTTATTTTCAAGATGGGGAAATTTTGCCAAGTATTTATTTTCTAGACAATTTTGTGAAATTTCCTCTTTTTCTTGTGTGTGTGTTGTGTTTATATTTACAAGTGTGCTATCTTATTGAATGAACTCTTTTAATAAATAAAAAATGGTACACAATGGTTTTTAATTTGCTGGTGTTGTTATTGACTATATTATATTTTGTTTTTTTTTTGAAAATTGAAAAAATGTCATTGGTTCAATAAAGGCATCTATCTCTTGTCTGAAAGAAGATGTGTTTTCTTATCTGGAAGTAACTACTTTTTGCAGTAACTTTATATGATAAAATAATGTAACTTGTAATTCACTTTGTCATGGGGAAATAGACAATCTTTTTAAAATGCTTTGAGTGTTTTGAATTTCATGCACATCTTTCATGCACCTTATACTGCATCCTTCTCTATCAAAATGGCTTCCATCTGCAAAGCATTTGTAGCAATTCCTATCACAGCAAATGTGAGTACTGTCATTTATTTCCATCTTGAATGCGGAGCCTTTGTAGTAAGAGGTGCCTAATCTGTAGCTACCTAAAGATTTATTTTTATTATATTTTCACTTTTTATTATGCCTCAAAATCTTTATGAACTTTTATCTCATTGACTCTGGACGTGGCTTTTGTAATTATCAAATCCAACTTTGCAAAAAAAAAAAAGCTTTTTTTTAAGTTAAAAAAATTAAAAATTAAAAAGTTTTAATTTCAATTAACTACAAAAAGCCAAAAAGTGGAGCTATGGTTCAAGTGGTAGAGCACCAGTGTTGAGCAAAAAGCTAAGCAACAGCATCCAGGCTCTGAGTTTTAGCTGCATAATAAGTGGGCGGGGTGGGGGTGGGGACAAAAAAGCAAAACGAACCATCTTTGGGGCTTTTCTTAAGTTCTTACTGAAGAACTTCCCATGGAATTTTCTCCCATAGATCTCTCACATAGAGAAGCACACAAGTTTGTTGTTGGAGCCATCATTGCCACAGGTGTAAGAGCTTTACTGACACTGCTAACAATGATGACGATGGAAGTTAAAAAAATAAGTGTGTGTGTGTGTGTGTGTGTGTGTGTGTGTGTGTGAGTGTGTGTGTGTGTGTGTGTGATCTAGTCTTGAGGCTTGAACTCAAGGCCTGGGTGCTGTCCCTGAGCTTTTGTGCTCAAGGCTAGCACTCCTACTACTTGAGACACAGCTCCACTTTCAGCTTTTATTTTAGTGCTTAGTTAGGGATAAGAATCTTACAGACTTTCCTTCCCAGGCTGGCTTCAAACTGGAACCCTCAGATCTCAGCCTCCTGAATACAGGCTTGAGTCACTGGCACCCAGCTAATATTTTTTTTATTTAATTTATATTTTATCTAATTTATCCAAACCCATGAGGCAGATTCCTGTTTTTATCAATGAGAACTCTGAGAGGGAACGGAGTTGAGGGGTAAGGAGAGTAGTTATAAAACAGCTAGGAAACAATGGGCCCAGGAGTCTAAACCTTGCCTTCTGCTTCTAAAGCTCATGATTTTTATCATTATATTACAAACAACAACAAAAGAAACTGAAAGACACAGAGAAAACCAAATTCTTGATCAGCCATTTGAGCTTATAATCTTGAATTGCCTTTATGAAGAGCTAGAATCAGCTGCATGTGGTAGTGCATGCCTGTAACCTAAGCTATGCAGGTGGTAGAGGTATGAGGATTGTGGTCTGAGGCAACTATAGACCATACTTGAAAAATAAACTAAAACAAAAAGGACTGGTGATACTGCTCAAGCAGTAAAGACTCCAAATTCAGAACTCCCTACAACCAACCAACCAACTAACCAACCAACCAACCAAAAAGCTCATGCTTCTGTTGATTTGGGATGGATTTCTTCCCCTTTCAGTGTAAAAGAGCCCAAATAATCTACATTACATGAAGTATGGTACAGTCCCTCTGGCTGTGGAATTTGCATTTGAGCTTTGCTAGGTATATCTCTGTAGTTGCTCTAGCCATTCCTTAATGAATAATGGCTTTAAATAAAGTTCTCACATTTCCCTAGCTTCCTTTTATGTAATCAAAGGACTCAGATGGTGTGAAATTTCATGGCTTGCATGTAATGAATGTAGCGCTTTTAGCTACAGATTGTGTGATGCTATAAAACAGAAGCTATCTAATCTCCTCCCCCATCCCCATACTGGGGCTTGAACTCGGGGCCTGTGTGCCGTCTCTGAGCTTTTCTGCTCAAGGCATCTACTGCCTGAATCATAGCTTCACTTCTGGCTTCTTGGTTGTTAAGTGGAAATGAAATTCTCATGGACTTTCTTGCTTGGGCTGGCTTTGAACAGCAATCCTCAGATCTCAGCCTTCTGAGTATTAGAATTATAGGCATGAACTACCAGTGTCCAGCCATCTATTATTTTATTTTTACTTTATTCTGGTAGGTAAATTTGACATAAAATAGGAAACTCCTCCCTTCTTTTGTGGATATAGAGACTTACTATCAGATAAGTTGAGCATCTTTGATGTCATTGGGGAAAAAAAGGATGAATGTTTTTCTTGCTTTCTTCCTCTAAAATGTATGTTAGACATGATATGTATTTGGCCATTATATGTATTTAAAAAGATAAGCTTCTATATACTCCACATCATGAAAATATAATCTATGTGGCTACTGGGCTAAATCAACTTGATGACTATCATATCTAAGAGAATAACTATGTCCATTTCTCAAGAGTGTTTCTTTAGTTAACATCTGTCACTTGCACTCAATCTTTTTTCACACTAAGAGAATCAATAAAATGCTTAAAATTTCTGGATTAAAGATATTTTCAAACTGTATTGGAATTTTCTTTATGTCACCAAGTAAGTAAATGTGGCCTTTTGAAATCCCGTGGAAGACCCAGGAATTGAGAAGCTGATTAACTAGCCTTCTGTGTGGTTGTAAACCCATCCCTGAACATAGAGGAAAAAACAGATGCATAAAATAAAGTGACAGCTCAGATGGTTTGAAAAGCCTTTGTAGAAATATAGATTTTCCACTGTCTTTCCTTAAGCCTCCTTAACCACAGAAATAATTCTTCAGTTGCAGCTGATATGTCTCAGCTCTACCCAGTTACATTAGAAAAATCTAGCAAGCATTTTGAGAAGTTTCATAGAAGATTTTTCAGTGAGGCAGCTATTGTCATTCTTCTGGAAGCCAAATGCTACTATGGATAGAATAGGTACCCCTCAAATTGTTATTATTATTTTTTTGTCGGTCATGGGGCTTGAACTCTGGGCTTGGGTGCTGTCCCTCAGCTCTTCAACTCAAGACTAGTGCTCTACCACCTGAGCCTCAGCGCCACTTCTGGTTTTCTGAGTGGTTTATTGGAGATAAGAGTCTCACAGACTTTCCGGCCCAGGCTGTCTTTGAACGGTGATCCTCATATCTCAGCCTCCTGAGTAGCTAGGATTACAGGCATGAGCCACTGGTGCCTGGCTCCCCTCAAATTCTTAATCCCCAAATTCATATGTGCAGGGCATTGGAAGGCCTTTGGCAGATAATCAGATAATCCGGATTAAATGAAAGCATGGGTAGGGCCCCAGGAGGGACCAGAGTTTGTGTAACTACTCTGTCTTCCATGCAATGCCCTCCAGTATTTTCTTTTCTCTTTCTTTCTTTCTTTTTTCTTTCTTCCTTCCTTCCTTCCTTCTTTCTTTCTTTCTTTTCTTTTCTTTTTTTTTGGTGCTGGTACTAGGGCTTGAACTTAGGGCCTAGGCATTTTCCTTCAGGTTTTTTTTTTTTTCCACTCAAAGTTAGCACTAGAACCACAGTTAGCACTCAGGGCTTTTTGATGGTTAATTGGAGACAAGGGACTCAAGGACTTACCTGCTTAGGCTGGCTTTGGACTACAGTCCTCAGATCTCAGCTTCTTTCGTAGCTAGGATTCCAGGCTGAGCCACCATGCCTGACTCTCCACTGTGTTTTGTGGCAGCAGGGAGGTCCTCACCAGAGGAGGAGCAGATGCAAGTGTCACGCTCTTGCAATTCCTAGCCTCCAGAACAGTGAGCTGCAGACTTCTATTAGTTATAAATTAACTGGTTTGGGGCATTTTGTTATACCAACAAAGACTAAGGCTTCAAGTGAAGAAGGTATTTCCTGGAGGTAGAGGTGATCAATACTACTAGTAGTTAACGTTTCAAAAAAGCTAGGAGAAAGTGTTTTGAATGTTTTTTTTTTTACCATAAAAATGATCAATATTCAAGGAGAAAGAGATACTTATCCTGCTTTGTATATATGTATCAGAACATTGGATAGTTCCCATGAATAGGTAGGATTGGTGTGTGTGTGTGTGTGTGTGTGTGTGTGTACTGGGGCTTGAACTCAAGGTCTTGGCACTGTTCCTTAGATTGCCACACAAGGCTGGTGCTCTACCTACCCCTTGAGCTACATTTCAACTTCTGACATTTCAGTGGTTAATTCTCTTCCAGACTTTCCTGCCTAGGCTAACTTTGAACCACAATCCTCAAATCTCAGTCTCCTGAGTAGTTAGGATGATAGTCATGAACTACCAGGGCCTGGCATAGGTAGGATTTTATTTTTTCTGTACCAATGTAACAAACACAATGTAAAAAGTTGCTAATATTCAAGTATGTCGAGAACTGAGACCTGATGATTGATTTTAATCTTGTGGATATCACTGGTACTTTTGATGAGAGTGATTTTTGTAGAATTAAAGGAACTGGGCCAAAAACCTGATTGGAGAGGGTTAAGGAAGTTGTTAGAGAAATTGAAGGATTTTACTTTTTTCTAAAGGAAAAAAAGTAGCAGTGATTGTGTGTGTGTGTGTGTGTGTGTGTGTGTGAGTGTGTGTGTGTGTGTGTGCTGATGGAAATGACCTAATAAAAGAGAAAGAAATTAATGACGAGCAATAGAAGAGAAAGAGGGAGGACTGTTGGCGAGAAGAAATGAGCTGACTAGTTTATAAGGAGGGAAAAGTATTCCTTCATGACACTCTGGTAACAACAGCATTATGTCATTGAAATATGTGTTCAAGTGGTTCACTCAAATGGCATGGTTCTGTGATTGCAGAATCACAAACAGCCTGATCTATTGTTGGAAAGTTGGCCAATCATGGTTTTTCTGCGGAAGGTAAAACGAAGTCTTTGCTACAAGACTGACCTGTAATGAATGGGGCTTCATTGTTGTGAATTTAATTTTTCCTTTAGTATGTGATATTTTTCTCTGGTCCCAGAAAAAAGAGCTACCATATTACTGATGAATTATAAACCATATCTAAATGCTCAACAGATTTAGAAGATTAGATTAGAACTGGAGATAGAGATTAATGATGGACCTTACTAACTTTCCATATGTTACATATGTATTTTTATTTTCCTTTTGAGAAGTGACATATGTCATATATATGTGTACACACACGCATATTTCTATTTTCCTTTTGAGAAGTGACTCTTGCTATTCTTATACTTGCTATTTATCCCACGCTACTCTCACATTTGTGATTCTCTTGCCTCTATCTTCCAAATTCTGAGATTCCAGGCATGCACCATCAAGTCCAGTAAAAGTAACCTTTAGTTTAAAAAATTCTTTTTTAGTACTTTCTTCTACTTAATTAATGAGCTGTGTGTCAGCTGATTGCTATTCCTGATGATCTATAATGGTGATTTAACATTTTATAGTTTATTGAGAATGTAATTCAAGAAAATATATCATCTCTATATAGATAGGAATTCAGCTTATGTGGAGCTGGATGCTTTGGTGACCATTATAAGCAACAGTCTAGTTCTCCCATATATCCATTATTATTATTTAAAAATAATAGTCTGGTGGCTTCCCGCTTGGTTCTCGCTCGCTCTTTCTTGGTGGTGGCACTGTGTTAACTCACTGCCTCTCCTATGACCTTCAGCTGTCAAAAGTCAGAGAAATATTAGGCTACGTCACACATGGGCATGTAGTTTTTGAAATAAATGTTTGGAGTTTATTCAAAAGTAATGGGAAGCCAGGTGCTGGGGGCTCACACCTATAATCCTTGCTACTAAGGAGACAGAAAACTGAAGATTGCAGTTCAAAACCAACCAGGGCAGGAAAGTCCACAAGACTCTTATCTCCAGTTAACCACCAAAAAAGCCATAAGTTGAGCTGTGGTTCAGGTGATAGAATGCTAGCTAGCCTTGTGCAACAAAGATCAGGGACAGCACCCAGGTCCTCCATTCAAGCCCCAGAACTGGCATCAAACAAACAAACCTTCCAAAACCCTGAACCCTAACAGTGTTTTCTAAACGTGTATTTGTAGTCCTGTAGGCGAGAAAGACATAAGTGTGGGATGAAGGATACCAGTATAAAGCTAGTGTAGGAGGCGATGATGGTCAGAAGGAAGTGGTGGCAAAGAGCTAAATAAACACTACTTGTTATATATTTGGGCTCCCTACAAGAATCCCATACTAGACATGCTATTATTGAGTCCAGTTTTTTTTTTGGTATATTTTTATTGTAAAAATACTGTATAGAGGGGTTACAGTTACATGAATAAGGTAATGAGTCCAGTTTTACAGATGAAGACACTCAGTAAAAGAACTTGTCCAAGGTCACACACAGCTATGAAACTGTAGCTTAGATTTCAATCCGAGAAATTGCATCTGAGTATTCATGCTTGTAACCACTACTATTACCTGCTTCTCTTAGATGTATATATCAGTTGATAGATCATTTAGGGATAAGATAAGCAGGCCTTGGCAATTCATTGAATGTGGGTAGGAAGAAGAAGAAGAAGGCAGAAGTGACCTCTGTGTTTCTCCATGCATCAACTAGAAGGATTTAGTATTTATTGAAAGAGAAAAATGGAAGGATGCACAGATTTGGAAGGGGAAGAGTGAAAGCTGAGTTGGGCAGGCAGAGGTGCGCATACCCGAGAGGCATCCACAGGAAGCTTCCTGGTTGGCCGTGATCATGAGGATGCTGTGCAGGAGAGAGGCAGGAGAGAGGCGAGGAGTGGAGATTCCATGTGGGAATGGGAAGTTGACTACTTTTTCTGGTTGCGGTTTAGGATGGCCACAAAGTGACCCAGTGTCGGACACATAACAGGAGCCCAGGAATACTGAGGGAGCAAGCTTGCAGGGGACCTTGCCATCTTTGCATTCTCATAGTAAAGACCTTGATATTTGGAGTTTTAACTTCTTCCTCTTTCTCCTCCTCCCCCTCCTCCTCCTCCCTCTCTTCCCCCTCCTCCTCCTCTTCCTCCTCCTCCTCTTACTGGGGCTTGATCTCAGGGCCTTTTACTCTCACTTGGTATTCCCCATTTAAATTTTTTCTAGCAATTTTATTCCCAACAGAGGAACCATGCATTGCATGTAGTCTTCTGTGTCTCTTTAAACGTCCTTTAATTTGGAAAGTTCCTTAGTCTGTCTTGCAGGATATTGCTATTGTTATTTTGGGGAAGATATTGGTCAGTTTTTAAAAAATATCTAGTGCCAGCACTGTGGCTTGAACTGAGGGCCTTATGCTCTTCCTTGGCTTTTCCACTCAGGGCTGGCACTCCATCACTTGAGCCACAGCTCCACTTCTGGCTTTTTGATAGTTAATTGGAGGTAAGAGGCTCATGAACTTTCCTCCCTGGGCTGTCTTCAAACCTTGTTACTCAGATCTCAGTCTCCTGAGTAGCTAGGATTGTGTTTAACCCCCGGGTGCCTGGCTGGCCAGTGTTTTGTAAAGTATCCCTCACTTGCATTTTTCTGAGGTCTACACATCATATATAACATGATTAAATCCAGCTGATGCATTTTGTATAGGAAGTCCATAAAGGCATTGTGTATTCTCAGTTTGCAATATGATGATAACTTTTGGCCACTTGGTTTAGAGAATGTTTTCCAGATTTCCTCAATATGAAGTCATTAATTTGTTCCTTTGTAAATATTAAGTAAAGAGTTAGTTCCCTTCCCCGCCCAATTCTGGGGCTTAAACTCAGGGCTTGGGCACTGTCCCTGTAAGTCTCTTAATCATACATTAGGGCTAGATTGGAAGGGTAGAGGTTTAAAGCCATACTTTCCACACACGTGATTCTAACACATTCTGGCAGACAAAAGAAAACATCTGATCTTTGTACCATACTTATCCTTCCTTCCACCCAACTTTAAAAGAATTTACCTGGCTATTATTTCCCACAAATCATCATGCCTTTCCCTCTCCCTTCAGAAGTAGTCTAATAACTTGAAGTTGTGTGTTGTCTGTTTTTGGCTTTAGCTCTTACTGCCCACACTGATCAAAAGCATCACGAATCTGTGTCTCTCTGTCTTTCCGGTTATTTAACTATCCAAAGAAATGCACAACTCAGTTAATTATTGTTTCATTCTTGAATTAAATGGATATTCTCTCAGGCATGTTATTAGTTTCAAAACAAACTTTGCACCAACCATAAAAACATGGAACACATATTGTGTCAGGCTTTCTGCATATTTTGTCTGTTTTTTTTTTTTTAATTCTGTAAACTTCCAGTGACACATCTGATGGGAATCTTGGCAGACTATTGTAACATAGCGAAGTTTTGTGATATGTTTCAGATTCTGGGAGTTTGGGGTCGCAATTTGCCACGTTCCACATCTGTGCAAGCGTGCAGCAAGTTTCCCCAAGTTCTTGCAGTAAAAGACCTACCTGAGGGAATGGTTTAAAGAAGGTGTTTGTAAGTGGCTTTTTGGTCTACTCAATAAAGTACCTGTTTTATAGATAAGATATGGATGCTTAATTGTCTCCTATAAAATTTGTCAACTTTTCCCTATGTTTCTGGTTGTTTAATACTCAAATGAGTATAATTGCTTAAAAAATAGCCTTGATGATTGGACCTTACAGCAAGTGAATGGAACACAAATAGAGGCAAGTGTGATTTCATGCTCTTCAGTAGCATATCAAAGCTAGTTAAAAAAAATCAATGGGCTCGTTTAATACTGCTAAGTTAAAAAGACTGAAAATCCAAATTAAGGCAGGTAGCCCACTTCATTTGGTGAGACATTAAGAGAAGATATATTTTGGGTGCTTTTAGAATATTTTTCAATTGAAGTAGAAATGTGAAAAAGAATTATTTCTTTTCTTTCTTTTTTTTTTTTTTTTTGCCATACTTGGATTTGAATTTGCTAGGTTGGTGCTGAACCATACCTCTAGCCCAGTTTTTCACTGGTTACTTTTAGGATAGGGTCTCATTTCTGACCCAGGCATGAGCTACTATGGTTTCTGTGGCTGAGGTCACAGATATGTGCTGCTGCATCCAGCAGCTTCCTTTCTGTGGAGATGGAGTATTGCAGACATTTTGTCCAGGCTGAGCTGGTACCACATTGTTAGACTATCTGACTGTGTTCAGTTAGTTGAAGGAAGATATGTTTCCTGTAGGAGCGTATTCAGACTAATAACTTTAAAAATGACACTGTTATTTTTATTATAAAGAGGATATCAGTCAACTTCAAATTGACCTCACACATTTCTTTATAACTAAGGCACAGATAATATATTAATTAAAACAGGGTTAGGTACTGTATCTATAACAAGTGGAATAATACTGGGGCTTAAAGAGTACTGAGTGTAATATGGTGGCTGAGATTGGGATGATCATGGTTCCAGGCCAGCCTGAGCCAAAAAGAGAAAAAAGTTCTCACTTCAAGGTGAAAAATATAATTTGTGAAATAAAGAAAATTACTGGATGGGCCTAAAATAGTACTAGACACAGCAGAAGAAAGGATCAGTGAACTTCAAACCATATCAACAAAAATTACCCAAATCAAACAGATGAAGAGGTACGTTAAGTGGCAGAGAGAACCAATTTTGAGTGGGGAAAAAAAGCCAATTGAAAGTGTGGGGCTCTGAGTTTAGGCTCTACTACTGGCAAAACCCCCAAAACAAAACAGAGATTAAAATCTGGAGAGAATGAGCTACAAGGTACTGCAAAACAACAACAACAACAACAAACCTAGATACTTGAATTGAACTTCTGAAAACTAGGACAGAGAAAAAAAAATCTTAAAAGTTCAAATAATAGAGAAGATCAACAGAATTCCAGATGATTTCTTTGAAAGAACTAGTAAGATTGGTAAACTACTAACAAAGTGGATAAAGAAAAATATTAAACCAAGTGTTTAGAATGAGAGAAGAAACATAACTACAGAACTTGCAATAAATAAATGAAGAATATTATGAACAACTTTATGCTGAGACATCTAAAAATTTAATTGGGATGGACAGATTCTTTGAAGGATACAACTTACTAAACTGGCATAAGAAATAAACAACATAAATATTCCTTTAAAAAACAAGGTTGTAGGAATTATATTACCTGTTTTAAGATTACCTATAAGTATATACTAGTTAAGATGGCATGCTACTAAATTAATAGATTAATAGTAGACTAATAGATCCATGGAATCAAATGGAAAGTTTAGAAATCCGCATTATAGTGGTCAAGTTATTTTCAACAAAGATATATAAAATGTCAGTAGATAAGTAGTGCTTTTCAACAAATAGTTATACAAATAGTGCTGGAAGTACTGGAGATGGAGAAGAAAAATGAACAACGACCCTGCCTTGTTTCCAACACTTGTTTCCAAATAGAAAAAAATATCGTTCTGACTTAAGAGTCAATCTGTCTCTTAGTGAGATAGAGAAACATAGCTGTAAGTATCTGATAAATGAGACTTCAGAAAAGTTAAAATCCTCAGTCCATCAGAAGATATTATTTAAAAGATAAACAGATAGGCTCCAGACTAGTAGTCAGTATTTGTAAATCCATGAATCAGATAAAGATCTCATAATCAAGGCAGTATAAATCTTCTGTACCTATGGAATGGGAGCCCATGCAATTTGTATAAAAACAGAAAAAAGACCTGAATGGTATTATACTAACAATACGTGGACGTGGGCAGCAAATGTACAGAAAATGTTCAACATCATTTGTTTTCAGAGAATACAACTGAAAAGTGCAACAGGAACTGGGGCAAGTAGCTCTGTTGGTGAACGCTTGCCTGATGCTTGCCAAGCCTGAGCTTTGAGTCCCAAGACCACAAAAGGAGGTACAAGAGGCTCCTCACATGACCACAGTAGGTTCAATCAGGAAAACAGATCATCCTACAGACAGCACTGCGTGTGGGGGAGGAAATGGAGCAAGAGGGAGTCTCATACTGAGTTCACGAGAACATCAAACAATACAATCATTTTTGGAAAACAGATTTTTTTTTAAAGTAAGCTGTTTTTAAAGTTAAAGATACAGCTAATCTCCTAAATCAGAAGCAATTCTCCTCCAAGAAAAGTTAAACTATATGTTTACAAGAGTTCATATCAACTGTGTGTGTGTGTGTGTGTGTGTGTGTTGGTACTCTACCACGTGAGCCACACATCCAGTCTTGTTTTTTGAAGGTTAACTAGAGATAGAGTCTCTCAAATACTTCTGTCTGGGCCAGCTTTGAACTGAGATGCTCAGATCTCAGCCTCCTGAGTAGCTAGAATTACAGGCATGAGCCATGGGCACCTGACCTCATTAAAGGTTTTGAACATAAAAATGCTGGCTAGTATCCAAATCACTTTATGGATTTAGAGTTTTCCTGAGAAGGTGCTTTTCAAATTGCAAAAAATGAAAGGAAGTTTTATTATTCTTTTCCAGTCTTTAAATATTTGTATGATTTCATCAGGGAAGCCTACTTTTAGTAACTTTTTTTATTGCCTAATAATATAAATTATAGTGGGATAATTAGAAAACCACAAGTAAAACAAGGAACACAAAAAGCTCTATAGTTGTTTTGGTAATATAATTCTGGGTATAATCATATGTAATTACCATCCATATGGTGATGTGCTGAAAACTGATGTCACTACTCTACTTCCATGTCTTTCTATATGTACTACCACCGTATAAAAGGCTATATAGTGAACTTATCTGTAGATATATAGTATTTAGTAAAATTAACACTGTAATCTTGAACATTTTGGTGGTTTTCTGTTCTTTGCCATTACTCACCATTGTACCTCTGCTTGCCTATCCCTACTTGTGTTTTTAGCATAATTTTTTAGAATTGCATTTAATTTTTATATATGCTTCCAAGTTGTCTCTCAATTTCTAAATTATCTAATATCTAAATTATCTAAATTCTAAATTATTCTAAATTATCTAAACTATCTAATAAGGATTTTTGTTTATTTGTTTTTGTTTTTGATTCTAGTCCTGGGGCTTAAACTCAGAACGTTGGCTTTTCTGCTTAAGGATAGCATTTTACCTTTTAAGTCACAGCTCTACTGCTGGCTTTTTGGTGGTTAACTGGAGGTAAGAATCTCATGGACTCTGCTGCCCAGGCTGGCTTTGAACTATGATCTTCAGATCTCAGCTTTCTGAGTTAGTTAGGATTACAGATGTGAGCCACAGGTAGCCAGCTCATTAATGAAGTATTTTAATGGGACTTGTTTTTTGTCTTTCCTTTGTAAAGATTACCTTTCTATGACTCTGCAGGCACAGTGTGAGCCAGGAAATGTAATGTTTTGATTTTTAGAAAGTCATAATTCAAGACAAATGCTCTATCTGAGGAAAAGAGAGGAGGAGGTGGAAAAATTACATCCCAGGATTTGACCCGTGGTGTTTCCTTTTTCCTGGCTGGCTGATGCATACTAGAATCATGACATGGGTTTACAATGAGGGAAAATATGAGAAAGACGCAATAGGCAATAGGATGATAGAAATAGGTCAATATAGTCTAGGAAGATGAAATGAACATACTGTGGTGGGAGGAATAATAGTGCCCCCTCTCCAAACACCCTAAATCTCCAGAGTCTGTGACCATGTTGACCTGTGATATAGGTCATGAGAGATCAAAATCTGATGAGGGATTTTATAGATGTGATAAAAATTAAGGATCATGAAAGAAGAGGTCTATCCTGGATTTTCTGGGTGGGATCAATGTAATCATTGAGATCTTCGGTGGTGAAAGAGAGAGACTTGAAAATCGCCAGTGAAGGAGAGTGATGATTGAAGTTGAGCCTTAGAAGAGCAGAGCCAGCCATTGTGGCTCATGCTTGTAATCCTATCTACTTAGGAGGCTGAAATTTGAGGATCATGCTAGCCAGCCTTAGCAGGAAAGTCTCTGAGACTCTTCTCTCTACTTAAACAGTGAGAAACAGAGAAGCCATATTTTAAAAGATTTTAAGAAAAGGCTGGCAACTGTATGGTGGGCTCCTGTCTCAAAGACCAGCAGCCCCAAAGAGCTTGCACCAAGCTTTTGAAGACAACAACCACATGCTTGGGGTGGAGACCAAACCTTAACAGACCTTAAATGGACATACTCAGGTACAAACTCAGATACCAACAGAACTTTTCCATTTAGGGAAGATATGCCTCAACCTTTCACATAGGGGAAATCTTAGAGGCTACTCAGAGGCAGGTGATTCAAGCCATTTAGGGAGGAAATCAAGGCAGACTCAGAGCATTCTCTGTATGCAAAGCTTTCCTAAAGCTATGGCATCTGCATTTCTCTAAAGCCCAGCTCTCCCAGCTCACCTTGAGCTTGGCACCTGCATTCAGTGAATGAATGGGCTCTTTCAACTCTAGGCTTTTCAGCGTTGGTTGGAGAACTCCCTTCACCCAGCAAAGGGCACCAGAGTGGCTGTAAGAAGTTACTTAGACTCACCTTCCCCACTTCACACTTAATCAGCAATTATCTCCAAAAAGCAAAAAGCCAGAGTGGAGCTTTGGCTCTCCCACTAGCCTTGAGCAATAAAGCTAAGTGACAGTGCCAAGACTGTGAGTTCAAGCTTCAGTACCAGCAGCAGAACCAAACAAAGAAAAAACCAAGCCCAAACCAAACAATAACAACAACAAACCCAAACCCACAGCTCTGCTGACACCCTGATTTTAGCCCAGTAAGACCCAT
The DNA here is from genome assembly GCF_000151885.1 of Dipodomys ordii. Classification (NCBI taxonomy): domain Eukaryota; kingdom Metazoa; phylum Chordata; class Mammalia; order Rodentia; family Heteromyidae; genus Dipodomys; species Dipodomys ordii. The sequence continues at coordinate 32,256,802 of NW_012267218.1, forward strand.
GTGGATTTCTGATTTCCAGAACTGTATGATAGTAAATTTGTTTTGCGTTAAGCATGTTAATTTGTTCCAGCAGCAATAGGAAACTAGTATAACTGCTGATTGAGTTGGAGGAGTTAGGGAGTTACACAGTTTGGATAAATGTATTTGCAAAGGGTTTTGTATTTGGATGGACAGACAACTGGGGAAACTTTGCATTAAACTATAGGGGTGGCTGTAGAGCAGGTGAAAGCCGACTTCAAGATGAGCTCATGGCTCCCTGTTGTTTACTTCTCAGCATTATATTTCCTTCCTTCCTGACACAGGTGGAAGTTAAATATATGCTTGTGCAACCATTTACTTAATCTATGTCTTTCCTTTCGACTGAAAATTCCATGAGGGCAGAGACTGTCTGTTTTGATTATCACAATACCCTAGCAGCCCTATAATAACTAATGATGAACAGACGGGCAGGATAAAGATGGCAAAGAATGAGCAAACTGGGAGAAGATACTGATAGGTAAATACAAAATAGAGAACCTTGTTAGAGGTATGTCTAATGCCTTAGAGATGTGAAGCCCACTATGTTGTCTTATAATGCTTTTCAACCATTAGGCTTAGTATTGCTTTTTTTCTGTAGCTCTGGTGTAGGGACTAAGCGTGGGTTTGTGATACCTGTCAATAGAGATAGGGAGCTAAAATAGAGCAAAAAGTTTTATTATTTATCTACACATTCACATATGCATCTATTCATGTGTCCATCCATCCTTCCATCCTGTGTCCATGCTGTGTCCATCTATCCATTCATCTGTCCATTTATCCATCCATTCATTTATCTTGTGTTCATCTACCCATTCATCCATCCATACGTATATCTATCTATACATCCATCCATTCATAATGAATCTTTTTTTCCTTCAGATAGTTTTTTTCATCATGAATCTTTTTACCATGTGTCTATCCATGAGTTCTTCCATCCATCTATCCATGAGACCATCCATCTATCATGTGTCTATCCATCTGTCTATCTGTGTTCATCTAGCCATCCATCCATCTATCCATCTGCCCATCTTTCCAGCTGTCCATCTGTCCATCTTTCCATCCACCAGTTTGATTTGTTGGTTAGGAACATAAACTCTAGAGCAAGACCCCAGAACTTCTGTCTCAGTTCTTCAGTTGCTGCATGACTTGGTTGAGTTAACACTCAGCTTTTTTGAACTGTGAAATGGAGGCACTAATATGGTTGTACCAAAGATTAAAGGTAAAGCAATTAGAATAATTCCTAGAACATGGTCATTAATAAATATTATTAATTATTTTTGGTTAAATAAAGTAAGTTTGAGGGCTGGGAAGGTGGCAGTGGTAGAGCGCTTGCCTTGCATGACTGAGGCCCTGGGTTTGATTCCTCAGCACCACA
>NW_012267218.1:32258244-32258869 GCF_000151885.1 Dipodomys ordii
AAAGCCAGAAGTGGCACTGTGGCTCAAGTGGTAGAGCGCTAGCCTTGAGCTGAAGAGCTGAGGGACAGAGCCCAGGCCCAGAGTTCAGGCCCCACAACCGGACCCTCCCCCCCAAAAAATAAATAAAGTAAGTTTGGGATTTGCAGGAAGAACCAGAGACCATGTGTTCAGCCGTGTGAATATGGCCTGACTTCTCCTCCCTGGTTAGGGAAAGAATTGTACTAAATCAGTGAGTCTCAGTCTATAAGGTCCTTTTAAGGTAGAGATTCTGACTCAAAAGTTCTTCATTCTACACTTCTGACAACTCCCAGGTGATGTTGCTGGCCGTGGGCCACACTTTGGTGGCTGGAATCTAGGCAATCTTGAAGGTACTTCTTGCTTCAGTGCTAGTCTCCTCCCTTCTTGTCCCTTTCATCCTCCTCCTTCTCCTTCTTTACATAAAAATTGGAGTTTCACCATTTCTTCATTTCTATTGGATAAATTCAGTCCTTTTTAAACTGATTGTTTCCCTCTTCAAAAAGAGTAACTAACTCTTTAGTAAATGGTGCTGGCAAAATTGGTTAACTACATGTAGAAAACTTAAGCTAGATCCTTATATATCACCCTGCACCAGAGTCAACTCCAA